>NC_090332.1:2573609-2803130 GCF_035084215.1 Heptranchias perlo
TCCGGGCAAGGGAGGGGGGGGGGGGGGGGGAAGAGACCGGGCAAGGGGGGGGGGGGGGGGGGAAGAGACCGGGCAAGGGGGGGGGGGGGGGGGGGGAAGAGACCGGGCAAGGGGGGGGGGGGGGGGGGGGGGGAAGAGACCGGGCAAGGGGGGGGGTGGGGGGGGGGGGGGGGAAGAGACCGGGCAAGGGGGGGAGGGGGGGGGGGAGAGACCGGGCAAGGGGGGGAGGGGGGGGGGGGAGAGACCGGGCAAGGGGGGGGGGTGGGGAAGAGACCGGGCAAGGGGGGGGGGGTGGGGAAGAGACCGGGCAAGGGGGGGGTGGGGGGGGGGGGGGAAGAGACCGGGCAAGGGGGGGAGGGGGGGGGGAGAGACCGGGCAAGGGGGGGGGTGGGGAAGAGACCGGGCAAGGGGGGGGGGTGGGGAAGAGACCGGGCAAGGGGGGGGGGTGGGGAAGAGACCGGGCAAGGGGGGGGGGGGGGGGGCGGGGGGAGGGAAGAGACCGGGCAAGGGGGGGGGGGGGGGGGGGGAGGGAAGAGACCGGGCAAGGGGGGGGGGGGGGGGGAAAGAGACCGGGCAAGGGGGGGGGGGGTGGGGGAAGAGACCGGGCAAGGGGGGGGGTGGGGGGGGGGGGGGGGAAGAGACCGGGCAAGAGGGGGGTGGGGGGGGTGGGGGAAGAGACCGGTCAAGGGGGGGGTGGGGGGGGGGGAGAGACCGGGCAAGGGGGGGGGGGGGGGGGGGGGAAGAGACCGGGCAAGGGGGGGGGGGGGGGGGGGAAGAGACCGGGCAAGGGGGGGGGGGGGGGGGAAGAGACCGGGCAAGGGGGGGGGGGGGGGGGGGAAGAGACCGGGCAAGGGGGGGGGGGGGGGGGGGAAGAGACCGGGCAAGGGGGGGGAGGGGGGGGAGAGACCGGGCAAGGGGGGGGGGGGGGGGAAGAGACCGGGCAAGAGGGGGGTGGGGGGGGGGGGAAGAGACCGGGCAAGGGGGGGGGTGGGGGAAGAGACCGGTCAAGAGGGGGGTGGGGGGGGGGGGGGGAAGAGACCGGGCAAGGGGGGGGTGGGGGAAGAGACCGGTCAAGGGGGGGGTGGGGGGGGGGGGGGGGAAAGAGACCGGGCAAGGGGGGGGGGGGGGGGGAAGAGACCGGGCAAGGGGGGGGGGGGGGGGGGAAGAGACCGGGCAAGGGGGGGGGGGGGGGGGAAGAGACCGGGCAAGGGGGGGGGGGGGGGGGGAAGAGACCGGGCAAGGGGGGGGGGGGGGGGGAAGAGACCGGGCAAGGGGGGGGGGGGGGGAGGGAAGAGACCGGGCAAGGGGGGGGGGGGGAAAGAGACCGGGCAAGGGGGGGGGGGGGGGGGGGGGGGGAGGGAAGAGACCGGGCAAGGCGGGGGGGGGGGGGGGAGGGAAAAGACCGGGCAAGGGGGGGGGGGGGGGAAGAGACCGGGCAAGGGGGGGGGGGGGGGGGGAAGAGACCGGGCAAGGGGGGGGGGGGGGGGGAAGAGACCGGGCAAGGGGGGGGGGGGGGGGGGAGGGAAGAGACCGGGCAAGGCGGGGGGGGGGGGGGGGGGAGGGAAAAGACCGGGCAAGGGGGGGGGGGGGGGGGGGTGAAGAGACCGGGCAAGGGGGTGGGGGGGGGGTGAAGAGACCGGGCAAGGGGGGGGGGGGGAAAGAGACCGGGCAAGGGGGGGGGGGGGAAAGAGACCGGGCAAGGGGGGGGGGGGGGGGGGAAGAGACCGGGCAAGGGGGGGGAAGAGACCGGGCAAGGGGGGGGGTCCGGGCAAGGGGGGGGGGGGGAAGAGACCGGGCAAGGGGGGGGGGGGGGGGAAGAGACCGGGCAAGGGGGGGGGGGGGGGAAGAGACCGGGCAAGGGGGGGGGGGGGGGGGAGGGAAGAGACCGGGCAAGGCGGGGGGGGGGGGGAGGGAAAAGACCGGGCAAGGGGGGGGGGGGGGGGGGTGAAGAGACCGGGCAAGGGGTGGGGGGGGGGTGAAGAGACCGGGCAAGGGGGGGGGGGGGAAAGAGACCGGGCAAGGGGGGGGGGGGAAAGAGACCGGGCAAGGGGGGGGGGGGGGGGAAGAGACCGGGCAAGGGGGGGGAAGAGACCGGGCAAGGGGGGGGGGGGAAGAGACCGGGCAAGGGGGGGGGGGGGGAAGAGACCGGGCAAGGGGGGGGGGGGGGAAGAGACCGGGCAAGGGGGGGGGGGGGGAAGAGACCGGGCAAGGGGGGGGGGGGGAAGAGACCGGGCAAGGGGGGGGGGGGGAAGAGACCGGGCAAGGGGGGGGGGGGGGGAAGAGACCGGGCAAGGGGGGGGAAGAGACCGGGCAAGGGGGGGGAAGAGACCGGGCAAGGGGGGGGGGGGAAGAGACCGGGCAAGGGGGGGGGGGGGGGGAAGAGACCGGGCAAGGGGGGGGGGGGGAAGAGACCGGGCAAGGGGGGGGGGGGGGGGGGAAAGAGACCGGGCAAGGGGGGGGGGGGGGGGGGAAGAGACCGGGCAAGGGGGGGGGGGGGGGGGGGGGAAAGAGACCGGGCAAGGGGGGGGGGGGGGGAGAGACCGGGCAAGGGGGGGGAAGAGACCGGGCAAGGGGGGGGGTGGGGGGGGAAGAGAGACCGGGCAAGGGGGGGGGGGGGGAAAGAGACCAGGCAAGGGAGGGGGGGGGGGGGGAAGAGACCGGGCAAGGGGGGGGGAGGGGAGGGGAGGGGAGGGAGGGAGAGACTGGGGGAGGGGCGACAGAGTGATCTCATAGAGTTATACAGCACGGATAGAGGCCCTTCGGCCCATCGTGTCCGCGCCGGCCATCAGCCCTGTCTCCTCTAATCCCATATTCCAGCAATCGAGTCATACAGCACTTAATGAAATTCTTTCCATTCACGAATTATCCGCCTGGTCTCCGTTTGAAGTTGTTGGTAACTCACCAGAACCATTCGCTGCCGAAACTGGGGACCGAGAACACTCCCCAGTGAATGAAGATACCGAACTTGACCCGGTCAAACCAGGCGGGCAGGGGTCGCGAATCGATCGAGTCCCAGCTGGGAGCTGACGTTGATTGACAGCTGGGGCTGATTGACAGGAGGGCCCAGATCAGGGTGAGGGTGAGGGTGAGGGTCGGGCTCGGGGTGAGGGTGAGGGTGAGGGTCGGGCTCGGGGTGAGGGTCGGGCTCGGGGTGAGGGTCGGGGTGGGGGTGAGGGTCGGGCTCGGGGAGCAGACTCTCCAGAGCAGCTGTAAGGCGGTCGGCATCGCAGAGATCAGAGGGACCAGCGGCAAATCAGACATTCGCACCAGGAAGTGGGAGAGAGGAGGAAGGAGGAAGAGGAGGTCTCGCACATCGCCGCTGGGTCCTACCGTCCACCAGGTTGCTATTAGTATCCTCTCACCATTGAGTATGAATGGGAAAAGATCCTTTGAGAAAAAGACATTTTAAACACCTGTATACCTCACTTTAACATGTTAGTACAATACCAATGCTGAAATTTAGCAACGGCAGTCTGTTATTTTTTTTTTAAAACAGCTTTCCATTTATGTTTGCGTACAGGAATCACGAGGTCACGCCAATCTTGATGGAATTGAACAATTATTATTATAGGAACAGGAGTAGCCCCTTCAGACTGTCCTGCCATTCAATTAGATCACTGCTGATCTGTATCTCATCTCCATTTACCTGCCTTAGTTCCATATTCCTTCATACCCTTACATAACAAAAATCTATCAATCTCAGTTTTGACATTTTCAATTGACCCCCAGCCTCAACAGCTTTTCGGAGGAGAGATTTCCACTACCATTTGTGTGAAGAAGTGTGGATGTTGGAGGCCAATCATCTCAACCCCAGAACTCGCTGCAGGAGTTCCTCAGGGCAGCATCCTAGGCAAAACTATCTTCAGCTGCTTCATCAATGACCTTCCCTCCATCCTAAGGTCAGAGGTGGGGCTGTTCACTGATGACGGCACTGTGTTCAGCTGCATTCAAAATTCCTCAGATAATGAAGCAGTCCGTGCCCACGTGCAACAAGACCTGGAAAACATCCAGGCTTGGGCTGATAAGTGACAAGTAACATTTGCAACACACAAGTGCCAGGCAATGACCACCTCCCCTTGACATTCAATGACATTACCATTGCCAAATCCCCCACCATTAACAGCCTGGGGGTCACCATTGACCAGAAACTCAACTGGACCAGCCACATAAATGCCATGGCTACTAGAGCAGGTCAGAGGCTGGGTATTCTTTAGAGAGTGGCTCACCTTTTGACTGGCTAAAGCCTCTCCACTACCTACAGGGCACAAGTCAGGAATGTGATGGAATACTCACCGCTTGCCTGGATGAGTGCAGCCACAACACTAAAGAAACTCAACACCACCCAGGACAAAGCAGTTGTTTTGACCCACAGCCCATCCACCACCCTAAATATTCACTCCCTCCACCACCGGCGCACCCTGGCTGCAGTTTGCACAATCTACAGGACGCATTGCAGCAACTCGCCAGGGCTCCCTCAGTAGTTCCTCCCAATACCCTGACCTCCTGGGTCTTTTTTTAAACCGGGTCTCCCAGTGGCCAATCTTGGCAACTTTATCCTGGGGTTTCTACCAACTGCAACAGACCAGAAGTCTGGTGCCCCAAACACCCCACTAAACCCAGGTTTGGTGGGTGAGAGTGTCTTTAAATCTACCTTTAATCAGCCCTCTTGTCTGCTCTTTCCCCATTGTCCTGTAATTTTCTCCCCTTCAAGTATTTATTCAATTCCTTTTTGAAAATGCTTCCACCACCCTTTCAGGCAGTGCATTCCAGATCATAATAACTTGCTGCATTAAAAAAATTCTTTTCATCTCACATCTGGCCTTTTACCAATTACCTTAAACATAGAAAATAGGAGCAGGAGTAGGCCATTCGGCCCTTCAAGCCTGCTCCACCATTCAATATGATCATGGCTGATCCTCTATCTCAATACCATATTCCTGCTCTCTCCCCATACCCCTTGATGCCTTTTGTGTCTAGAGATCTATCTAGCTCCTTCTTAAATATATTCAGTGACTTGGCCTCCACTGCCTTCTGTGGTAGAGAATTCCACAGGTTCACCACCCTCTGAGTGAAGAAATTTCTCCTCATCTCAGTTCTAAATGTCCTACCCCGTATCCTGAGACTGTGACCCCTCGATCTGGACCCCCCAGCCAGAGGAAACATCCAGTCTGTCTAGCCCTGTCAGAATTTTATATGTTTCAATGAGATCCCCTCTCATTCTTCTAAACTCGAGTGAATACAGGCCGAGTCGACTCAATCTCTCCTCATATGACAGTCCTGCCATCCTGGGAATCAGTCTGGTGAACCTTTGCTGCACTCTCTATGATTCTATAAGTGCAGGCAATTGGGACTAGCTTAGTGGTATAAACTGGGCGACATGGACATGTTGGGCCGAAGGGCCTGTTTCCATGTTGTAACTTCTATGATTCTATGATTCTATGATTCCCTCTATGGCAAGTATATCCTTTCTTAGATAAGGAGACCAAAACTGCACACAATACTCCAGGTGTGGTCTCAACAAGGCCCTGTATAACTGCAGTAAAACATCCTTGCTCCTGTACACAAATCCTCTTGCAATGAAGGCCAATATACCATTTGCCTTCCTAACTGCTTGCTGCACCTGCATGTTTGCTTTCAGTGACTGGTGTACAAGGACACCCAGGTCCCTTTGTACATCAACATTCCCCAATCTCTCACCATTTAAATAATACTCTGCCTTTCTGTTTTTCTTTCCAAAGTGGATAAATCCATGTCTCTGGTTACCAACCCTTCTCTGCCTTGAAAAAGAAAACATTGCAGGGCTATGGGGAAAGAGCAGAGAGGTGGGACTAATTGGATAGCTCTTTCAAAGAGCTGGCACAGGCACGATGGGCCGAATGGCCTCCTTCAATGCTGTAAAATTCTATGATACCCATGTGAAGATGGCTCGTAGTTCAGGGACACCCTAGAAAGAGAGGAGAGAAAAAAAAAATCAGAGTGTTTGTCCAAAAAAAAAGTCCCTGTTGAGTTTCAATAAGGAGTGGGCGTTGTTACAAGAAAGTTGTGTAGAGTAGGGTGGCTCTGGTTAGTGTTTGCCTGCACTCTGGGAGTGAGTTGTCCAGGGGAGAGAGTGACTCTCATCTCTCACGGTCTGTACATGTCCACTCCGGCCCCTGGGTCGCGGCTCAGAGCCGGTTCCATGAGTGAGAGCTCGGCCTGCGGCCACCTGGCCTCAGGTAAGTGTCCGGCAGCGGGAGAAGGACAATGGAACAGCGACAATGTATCAATTTGTAACGAAGAAAATGTAACTTTTCTTTAATGAAGTGAAATGGTTACATTTTGTATCCACTTCTTTTTTTAACCTCAGTTTACTAATGTTGTAATTCGACTAATCGACACTTCGACTTTCTTTTGTACAGTCGCGCTCTTCAGTTTTTATTTTAATTACTTTGTCGAATTAAAATATAAACTCATTCAAATTTACACTAAAACCCGTTATTACTGTTTATAACCGATTGGAGTGGGCGGGACAAAAAAAATGTTTAGAAGCTGTTTATGGTCTATAACTGGTTCTGCTGATTTCCTGCCTCTTTGGTTCTGTAATTTGTTCAGATGCTCCCTGGTCTCTTCCCTTTCTCAGTTCTGTAGGTTTATTTTTAAACTGTGGAACATTTACTGCTTTTCAAAGTAATCCACTGCCTGTGAGTCCCTTTGCGACCTTTAATGAGACCTGATAAGGCAAATGTCTTATCAAAGGATTAAATGCTAATCTCAAAGTGAGAGGCTTGCATTTTTAATAAAACTAGAGTTTAAATTAATTTTTAATTATCTACTTAAGGGCTATTTAAAAAGATACTGCCCATTCTGGATTGTTCAACAAACCAAAATAACTTGAATTTATAAAGGAACATAGGAACAGGAGTAGGAAATTCAGCCCCTCAAGCCTGTTCCACCATTCGGTGAGATCATAGTGCCTTTCATGTAGAAAAACGTCCCAAGGCGCTTTACAGAGGCTTAATCAGACAAAAGTTGACACCGAGCCAAAGAAGGAGATCAGAGAATCGCAGAATCTTACAGCACAGAAAGAGGCTATCATGCCTGTGCTGGCTCTTTGAAAGACTTATCCAATCTAGTCCCACTCCCCAGCTTTTTCCCCCTAACCCTGCACGTTAGCCTCTTCAAATAAATGTCCAATTGCTTTTTGAAAGTTCCTCTGGAATCTGCTTCCACCACCCTTTCAGGGAGTGTGTCCCAGATCTTAACAACTCTCTGTGTGAAAACATTTCTCCTCATTTCCCCTCTAGTTATTAGGGGGGGTGACTAAAATTTTGGTCAAAGAGGTTTTAAGGAGGGTTTTGGTGGAGGAGTTTCAGGAGGGGATTCCAGAGCACAAGGTCTAGATGGCTGTTGGTTCGTCTGCCAGTGTTGGGGTGAAGGGAGCGCCAATGCATGAGGTCAGAGTCGGAGGAGCGCAGAGATCTCGGAGGGTTGTAGGGCTGGAGGAGGTTACAGAGATAGGGAGGGGTGAGGCCATGGAGGGATTTGAAAACAAAGATAGAAAATTGCTAGAATTTTTAAATATTTGTTCTTGAGGATGTGGGTATCACTGGCAAATCTGCATTTATTGGCCATGCCTTGTTGCCCTGAGGGCATTATGAATCAATCACTTAGGGTTTTTATGACAATCTGACCGTTTCCTCCCCATAGTTTCCATGGTGGAAATTGAACTCCCAACCTGTGGGTTGCTAGTCCCGTATCATGCCCACTGCACATGCAAACATGCCTAGCACCTTCCCTCGCCATCTGAAAAGAGAGGTTAAAGGTTTCAGGGGTAGACCCTTTACATTAAACTGTTTGTTTACCTTATGTCAGACCAGTGTGTCTGTCCAGCACACTATTTGTTTATATTAAAGAGGCTCGCTCTTGTGGTAGTGAGGCTTTTTTTTTTGAATGGGTTCAATTCCTGGCACAGTTCATTCAATGGGTGAATTTCATTGGGTTACATTTTTGAACAGACACATTGCACGGCTGTAACGTCACACTCGGGCACCTTGTTGATCTTTGCTCTTGTGACACGCAATGCTCAAGGACGGTTTAATTTTCACGGCAAGCAGTTATGGTCAGAAAATAAGGCCCAGGTGAAAATTCCCTGACTTTCAGCCCTTCTGTGTTGGCCATCTTGGAATGTTTGCAGCTATCACAATGTGGGTGTGTGTTTTTTTTTCCTCATTGTTTTTGTTTTGTATGAAGCACGAATAAAGAGATAATAAATTCAGCCGTCAGCTCCATCAGCGACATGAAGTCTGGATGTGTCGCACTGTTCCGGTTGGACGTGTGACTAGGACGTCAGTGCCCCTTCAATATTTCAGTTTTGGAAGGTTCCCTGTGTCTCAATTCCCGCCCAGGATCTATTATAGCGGTACCCCATGTGTTAGCACCAGTGTGACACCACTTCTATAAAGAACTGGGTCACAAGGCAACGGACATGTCCAGCCTTCGCACTGCAGTCCCCTGGAGTGAAAATTGATATGGGAAGAAAAGTTCCAATTAAACTGTAAAGCAAGCCACCTTAACACGAGGCAGTTTAGACATGTGACACTGTTGTATTAAAAACAGTCCAGAAATAATTTGGAAAAAAGCCTCTACTATCCACACACACTGAGAGAACTGAGCCTCACCTCCCATGTGAGTCATGTCGTGCAACAGCAACAACAACTTGCATTTATATAGCGCCTTTAACGGAGTAAAATGTCCCAAGGCGCTTCACTGGAGGGTAAATCAGACAAAATTTGACACGGAGCCTCAAAAGGAGATAGTGGGACAGGAGACCAAAAGCTTGGTCAAAGAGGTAGGTTTCAAGGAGCGTCTTAAAGGGGGAGAGTGTCCTAGTGTGTCCAGTTCTAGACACTGCACTTTAGGAAAGATGTGAAGGTCTTAGAGAGGGTGCAGAAGAGATTTACTAGAATGATTCCAGGGATGAGGCACTTTAGTTACGTGGATATACTGGAGAAGCTGGGGTTGTTCTCCTTGGAATAGAGATGGTTGCGAGGAGATTTGATAGAGGTATTCAAAATCATGAAGGGTCTAGACAGTGTGGATTAGTAAAAAAACTGTTCCCATTGGCGGAAGGGTCAAGGACCAGAGGACACAGATTTAAGGTGATTGGCAAAAGAACCAAAGGTGACATGAGGAAAAACTTTTTTACACAGCGAGTGGTTAGGATCTGGAATGCACTGCCCGAGGGGGTGGTGGAGGCAGATTCAATCATGGCCTTCAAAAGGAAACTCGATAAGTACTTGAAAGGAAAAAATTTGCAGGGCTATGTGGACAGGGCGGGGGAGTGGGACTAGCCGGATTGCCCTCGCATAGAATCGATGGGCCGAATGGCCTCCTTCCGTGCTGTAACCTTTCTATGATTCTATGAGAGAGGTGTTCAGGGAGGGAATTCCGGAGTTCAGGGCCTAGACAGCTGAAGGCACAGCCACCAACAGTGGGACAAAGGAAATTCAGGGATGCACAAGAGGCCAGAGTTGGAGGAGCGCAGAATTCTCAGAGGGTTGTAGGGCTGGAGGAGGTTACAGAGATAGCGAGGGGCAAGGGCATGGAGGGATTTGAAAACACACATGAGAATTTTAAATTAAACTACAGTGTTCCTTCTCGACGCCAGACAGGAATATAAGGTTGGCACGCCAGTGAATTCGATTTTCTTTGGTCTTTACCAATATTGTTGACAAGAAGCCTGCTGCTTATAGTAGAATTGTAAATGGTGTTTGAAGATTGCTCACGTGGAGGGTGAACACTGACACCGATTGCTTGGGCCGAATGGCCTGTTTTCGTGTTGTAACTTGAGTTTACAAGTTCATTCTGTATTGTGAACAGTGGAAATCACCCCTGATTTTGGTCTCAGTATGCCACTGTTTGATTTTCCTTTTGTATTCACCCCACCACACTAATCTTGATCATGGCTCCAATTCCTTTTTATGGCCTGTGTTGATCCCTCTCACTGGGCTGTACGTTGTTCGTGCATGTGTCTTGCCGCGGGACTTGCTGCAGGGGCAGGCAATGGATCTCTCAGGTGCCTCTCCAGGTTTGTAATATTTACCTATTTGGGGCAGATGAATGGATAATCATCTTAATGTTCAGATCTTTTATGCTCTTGAGGTTTATGGAGTTTCCCTGTAATTACTGATGCTAATACTAAATGTTTAAAAAGCACGTTTGTACAGTGAGTTAATAATAGTTCACATTCTGTGTAACAGAACTGCCTTTGCTAACAATCCATTAGGTCGATGTTATCAACAGTAAACCAAATTTACATGTGCCTTTTTTTTAAAAGGGGCACAAGAAAAAACTCAAATTAAAATATAAATTGAACAAAAGAAAACTTATAAAACTAAATTCTAATATTATGGATATCTGTAAGACACTCCAGTCTCTGCGGTGCCCACCGGTCGCAGAAGGCGGGCACCGTGTGCTCCTTCTCCAGGACCACCCGGGCACGGACAGACCACGGAAGAGAGACAGGCAGCCAGAGTGACCACCTCCCCCGTGGGCCGCGGGGAGGGGGTTGCACTGTTCCCTGCCACTCAGCCAGCTGTTGTGCTGCTGGGCTCCAACCAAGGGATGCCAACTCTGCCAAGTTACTGCTGACAGCAACCTTCTGGATCAGTCGGGCCTTGTGGCAAATAGAAACACTTCTGTAAGCAGAGGCAGCTGTAGGCATGCCCTTGCTCAGTCCCCCCCCCTCCGCCATTCAGCTCCAACAATTTATGTTTTTTCCTCCTTCGTTGGTCTTTATAAACTTCCCTGAACCACCAGGGGAAATCTGTTAACCTCACCTGAAGTGCCAAGTGGAGACTTTGCATTTTAGTTGCTTGTGACCCTGCTGTGGGATCCACACCATGATACAAACCGGGGTATTCCAAGGCAAGAAAGTCTCTCGCCTCTGAATCAGATGGTCGCAGGTTCAAATCCCCATTCCACAGACTTGAGCCCATGAACCATGACTGACACTTCAGTTCAGCACTGATGGAGTGCTGCACTGTCGGATGTGCTGGCTTTTGAATGAGACGTTAAACCGAGAGGCCCTGTCCGCCCTCTCAGGTGGATGTAAAAGATCCCACGGCCACTATTTTGAAGAATAGCAGGGATATTCTCCTGGTCAATATTTATCCCTCAATCAACACCAGGTTATCTGGTCATTATAACATTTCTGTTTGTGGGATCTTGCTGTGTGCAAATTAGCTGCCCTGTTTCCTACGTTACAACGGTGACTACACTTCAGAAAGTATCTCATTGGCTGTAAAGCGCTTTGGGACTTCCTGTGTTCATGAAAGGTGCTATATAAATTCAAGTTTGTTTTCTTCCTTCCTTTCCTATTATAAAGGTATTTATGTATATGGCCCTCTGTCACATTAGAACTAAAGTACACAGCCAGAACTTGAAGGGGGTTAAACTAATCTGCAGAAACAATATTTCAGTGAGCAACTGGTCAATCTATGGAACAGGTTCCCTGGGGAGATGGTGGAAGCAGATAGTATTGATTCATTCAAATGTAAATTAAATAGATTTCTTTCAGAAAAGAACATTTTGTGCTATAGTATATGAATAATTTGAGACATGACATGTGGTAAGTGTAGGAGGCTCGGGAAGAACAGGTGACTTTGGATCTCTGGTTCCCAAAGCTCTCCCCCCACGGGGGGGTTTTCCTCACCTCATGTCTGGGTCTGTTGTAGACTCATTGATAGAGATTGATTGCTGTGATTAGTCAACAACTCCACTATCGTTGTATCATGTGATTACTGGGATGGACGAAGGTGAACCAGGTGGACTGTGGTCTTTTTTTCATTTAGCAATTCCTATGTTATCTCGCCTAAGTGACCATTAGTGACATGAGTGTCAGGCTGGAAAGTAAGTGTTAGCAAGCTAGTCCAGTGAGAGGGACATGACAGGTAAAACCACCTTGTCCTCACCTGGATAGCCACCAAGAAGAGGAGCCCTGACTGTTTTTTTCCCTCCCAGCCTAGGGGCATGCAGACTGGTTGTAGCGCTACAGCTGAAATCAGCTAACTCAATACAGGCCGGGACTGAGCCTGGGACTCTCCTGGTCTGCACGGCTCAGCCACTTGCTGGTTTAGCCAGCTCGGTCATCGAGGATCCCTGAATTGCTTTTGGTACTGACTATGTGCCCAGTGGTAAGGTGCGTCATTTTAATTCATCCTTCTTCACCGTGGAAAAGCACCTGGCATCTGCTTGTTGTATCTCTCCCCTGACCCTTCGCAGGACGGCTATAATGAAAAACTCAACATGAACACCGTCGTGTGTCCTCCCGCATTGAAGGGTAGTGTATGAACTTGCCATGCCATTGGGCTGCCTTGTTCTTGATTTTGATTTGTGCTTGCAGTAAAACTTGTGTTTGTAAGTTTACAACAGTGACTGCACTTCAAAAAGTACTTAATTGGCTGTGGAGCACTTTGGGACGTTCTGAGGTGCTGTATAAATGTAACTTCTTTCTTTTAAGTCAGGTGACCATTTTTAACAGGCCTGATTTAGTGAAGACTTTATGCAACAAAGCTAATAGAAAATGTTGGATGTTTTTTATCAAAGTCCTGTCTGGTTCTTTTCCAGTGCTCCACAGACAGTGGTGGATACACAAGATTAAAAAGTGACCATAAACGGATAATTTCATGATGTGTCCTGCGTCCTCTTCCACTTTCAAATAATAAATCCTGTTGCAGTGCAATTACATTTAAGCAGATGTCACCAGAACACTCTGGTTTCAATAATTGTTTAGTTCTGTGTTTGCAGATTAATAGCAAAGTGTGGAGTGAGATTGATGCTGCCTCTGTGCTTTGACATCCCGGGTTTCTGTACGCCGAAATTGGTCAGACCTCATGCTCCGAAACCCTTCTGATTCTGATAAAATTTGGTGCTGAGGGATTGTGGGTGGGGGGATGCAAGTACTAAACCTGACTCCAGGGACTTGAGCCCAAAATCCGGGCTGACTCTCCAGTGCAGTGCCGAGGGAGGGCTGCACTGTCGGAGATGCCATCTTTCGGATGAGACTTTAAACTGACACCCTGTCTGCCCTCTTAGGTGGATGTAAAACATCTCATGGCACTATTCGAAGAAGAGCAGCGGAGTTCTCCCCAGTGTCCTGGCCAATATTTATCCCTCAACCAGCAAATTATCTGATCATTATCATGATGCTATTTGTGGGATCTTGCTCTGCTTAAATTGGCTGCCATGTTTCCTACATTACAACAGTGACTACACTTCAGAAAGTACTTCATTGGCTGTAAAGAGATTTGGGATGTCTTGAGGTTGTGAAAGGCACTGTATAAATGCAAGTTTTTTCTTTCTTTTCCTTTTTGTTTCTCCTTCTCTCTTTGTCATTTCCTTTCTTTTTCTTACTGGGACAGAGTTAAGTTTTGGGTTGTGGTGTGCTAGGCTGCGCCTGTGTTCTGAGGTTTCTATATGTCTACAGTTTTTATTATATATATCCACTCTGCTTCAGTGTTGTAGAGTTTGAGGCTGTTTTTTTGCTTGCCTGCCGTCTTGGGCCTACATTTGCTGTAGCAAAATTCAAATTACAGAGATGGAGAAAAAGAGATTTGTATATCCATCCTGTCGTACAGCAATTGGTGCGAGGTATTTAGGATTAAGCTGGGGGTGGGGAGAATGCTGAATGCAAAATGGTTCTGCAATAAATGCCCATGGTTATTGTACTATGAGCGAACGTCAATCCTTCTGCCTCTTGAGATCCGTTATATTCAGATACAGTATGAAATGTGATATCACATTTATTTAAAAACACTGACCATGGTATGGCCACAAAACCAATCAAAAAGGTTAATGGGATGTTGGCCTTTATCTCAAGGGGGCTGGAATACAAAGGGGAGGAATTGATGCTTCAATTGTGCAGAGCCTTGGTCAGACCCCCATCTGGCGTATTGCGTTCAGTTCTGGGCACCGCACCTCAGGAGGGTATATTGGTCTTGGAGGGGGTGCAGTGCAGATTCACCAGAATGATACCGGGGATTAGGGCTCCAAGGGTTAAATTATGAAGAGAAATTACATAAACTAGGCTTGTATTCCCTGGAATATAGAAGGTTAAGGGCTGATTTGATTGAGGGTTTTTAGGATTTTGAAAGGAATTGATAGGGTAGTTAGAGAGAAACTTTTTCCGCTGGTGGGGGAGTCTCGGACAAGGGGACATAACTTTAAAATCAGAGCCAGGCCATTCAGGAGAGAAGTTAGGAAACACTTCTTCACACAAAGGGTGGTAGAAGTGTGGAATTCTCTCCCACAAAAAGCAGTAGATGCTAGCTCAATCAATAATTTTAAATCTGAGATCGATAGATTTTTGCTAGCCGAGGGATCAAGGGAGATGGAGCCAAGGCGGGTAAATGGAGTTAGGATGCAGATCAACCATGATCTCATTGAATGGCGGAACAGGCTTGAGGGGCTGAATGGCCTATTCCTGTTCCTATGTTCTTTAGAGGGTTAAATTATGAGGACAGTTTGCATAAACCTGGCTTGTATTCGCTTGAGTTTAGCAGATTGAGGGGTGATCTGATCAAGGAGTTTCAAATGTTAAAAGGAGTTGATAGGGTAGACAGAGAGAAACTATTTCCTCTCATGGGGGAATCAAGAACAAGAGGACATAATCTTAGAATTAGAGCGAAGCCATTCAGGAGTGAAATCAGGAAGCACTTTTTCACACCAATGGTAGTGGCTTGCAAGACTGAGATCGATAGATCTTTGTTGGGTAAGGGTATCAAGGGATATGGAGTTGAGGTACAGATCAGCCATGATCTAATTGAACGGCAGAACAGGCTCGTGGGGCTGAATGGCCTCCTCCTGTTCCTATGTTCCTATTGGGAGAAGGGAGAGAATGGGGAACATCGAGTGGTTTCATTTTCCCATATCCCTCCCTCCCCAATCCATGCACAGACTCGCACTCCCATAATCCAAGTGGAAGAAGGCGCAGGATTCTCTCTCCTCATTGTTTCTGACAAAAGAATACATTTCAAATCTGATTTTTGCTTTGCCCAGTTTCACCTGTCAGTAGATGTTGAATTATTTCTTTTATTGGCAACAGTTCCTGACAAACTGCAGCTCGTTTAAAGCAATTGCTCCTGCAAGCACCGTGCGATCAAAGTAGATAACTGCTTCATAAAATATATTTTCAGAATGTACACTTTTATAAAATGCCATTGTATACTTAAATATACAATAGGCTCAGAAAATATCTGAATGTACGTGCCATACAGTATGGAAGGAGGTCATTCGGCCCATCGTGCCTGTGCCGGCTCTTTGAAAGAGCTATCCAATTGGTCCCACTCCCCCTGCTCTTCCCTACAAAATTTTCCTTTTCAGGCATGTATCAATGACATGTGAATGTATAATAGCCTCGTCAAATATAGATGAGAGTGTGCACCTAAAAGTTCAATGGCCTCAAAATAACCCTCCGAGATCTCTGCGCTCCTCCGATTCTGGCCTCTTGCGCAGCCCCGATTTTCATCACTCCGCCATTGGCGACTCTGTCTTCAGCTGCCTGGGCCCTAAGCTCTGGAATTCTCTCCCTAAACCTCTCCGCCTCTCTACCTCTCTCTCTCTCTCCTCCTTTAAGAAGCTCCTTAAAACTTATCTCTTTGACCAAGCTATTGGTCGCCTGTCCTAATATCTCCTTATGTGGCTTAGTGTTAAATTTTGTCTGATAATTGCTCCTGTGAAGCACCTTGGGATGTTTTACTGCGTTAAAGACGCTTTTTAAATGCAAGTTGTTGATGTACATTACCTGATTCATCCTCGGAATTACTTCACTTTAACCACTGCCATAATTTGGAAATGATTAACAATAACCGTGTACCCGAGAGTGAATTAGAGTCATAGAGAGAGTCATAGAGTTATACAGCACGGATAGAGGCCCTTCGGCCCATCATGTCCGCGCCGGCCATCAGCCCTGTCTACTCTAATCCCATATTCCAGCATTTGGTCCGTAGCCTTGTATGCTATGGCATTTCAAGTGCATTACTGAGCCAGACTCCAGTTCAGCTCACGTCCCAAACCAATAAGGTTACTTGTCCCCTGAGGGTTGAATTACAGAGGGGGGAAAAGATACAAAACATCTGCATCCCATCTTTTGTTATGATATTGGGCGTAAGTGCTGCAGTCTCATTTTCGCAATATGATGACCTGATTTGTGATGTAGGGTAGAAGCACTCTACGAAATCAGTCAGCAGGTTTTCCGTATGCTCTTGAATGTGCACTTTCCTTTTAACTAGTTCCCAGGTGTTTGTTAATTAATGTAATCTCCACTGATAATCAAGAACGCTGGGTTCCTCACTGCATTCTGAGCCCAGGTTGAGGTGACCCTAACATGGTGAGAAAGGCTGATGCAGCTGATTTCGACATGAGTTAGGTCTACGCTATTACCAACGGTCATCAGATCACACACAAGATAAATTCCCAGATGAGCAAGGCTTTCAGCTCATCCTAGTTCTAACATAAAAGTTACAACACAGAACGGACCATTCGGCCCAACCTGTCCGTGTCGGCATTTACTGTCCATGTGAGCAAATAGTTCCAATCACATTTACCCAGCCTGTTCCCAGATCCCATCAACCCCTTTTCCTTCATCTACCTATCCAATCTAATCTTGAATGTTGACATCGTTTCTGCCTCAACCACTAACCCTGGAAGTGAATTCCACAGTCTCATAACTCACTGTGTGAAGAAGTTTCTCCTGTCCTCTGGTCTAAATCTGCTACATTTAATCTTGTATCTATGGCCCGTTGTTGGATAACAGCAACCTGCATTTATATAGCGCCTTTAATGTAGTAAAATGTCCCAAGGCGCTTCACAGGAGCATAATCAGACAAAAAAAAAATGACACTGAGCCAAAGAATGAGACATTTGGACAGGCGACCAAAAGCATGGTCAAAGAGGTAGGTTATAAGGAGACTCTTAAAGGAGGAGGGAGCAGTGGAGAGGTCTAGGGAGGGAATTCCAGAGCTTAGGGTCTAAGACAGCTGAAGGCACGGCCGCCAATGGTGGGGCGAAGGGTCAGAATTGGAAGAGTGCAGAATTCTCAGTCGGAGCTCCCCGGTTAGTGCACTTGTGCCAGATTCCTTGGGGATCAGTGGAGGTTGAAATTCTTCCAATTTCCCGTCCTGCCAGAAGCTCGCTAATTCTGCACTCAAGTCTTCACATCTCATGGCCGTACCTGTTTACCCAGGAGGAGTATAGGAATGATAAGAAATAAAAAAAACCCTCTCCCACATACGGCGGGCAATCCCAAGCCTTTTTAATCTGTTGTGAAGTAGGAACTGGGTGACATGCTGAGCACTGCATCACAATTTAATCAAACAGCAGGACTTTTACACTGTTGTAATTTGAGACGGCAATTTTACTTTGAGGGGGGGTCCTAGGATTGCTTCACTACACGTTTTATTGGTCGATTCAAGAGAGGTAATGTAATCTCCTCAGATTGGATGTTGTAGAGGAAGGAGCAGAGTTAACCAAATATGGAATGGGGTTTGTATGATGTAACCATTTAATTTTATTTCAAGATATCACGTGTTATGACTGTACAGTATAAGGTGTTAATGTATTTAAGGGGAATGCAAAAGATTTGTCTATTGAATTGTCATAAATCCCACATGAAAATTATCCTCATTTACTGGTGTCATTCATGTTGCCTTATGGAGTGCAATTTTAACCCTACCTGCATGGGGGAAACAGGGCAGAATCCCACTAACGTCTCCCTCCCCCCCGCACCCCACAATGCCGAACACAAGACCCCTGCGAGAAGTTTGGGGGGAGACTTGAGCACCAAATCTAGGCTGACACACCCAGTGCGGTAGTGAGGGAGTGCTGCACTGTCGGAGGTGCCGTCTTTCCGATGAGACGTTAAACCGAGGCCCCTGTCTGCCCCCTCAGGTGGACGTAAAATGATCCCATGGCACTATTCAAAGAAGAGCAGGGGAGTTCTCTCCTGTGTCCTGGCCAATATTTATCCCTCAGTCAACATCAATGAAACAAATTATCTGGTCATTTATCTCATTGCGGGAGGAAAGAGAGACTGGGGACCTTACTGAATGAAAATTGGCTGACATGTTTCCTACCTTACAACAGAAGCTACACTTCAAAAGTGCTTCATTGGCTGTAAGGCGTTTTGGGACATCCTGAGATTGTGAAAGGCGCTATTTTTTTATTCGTTCATGGGATGTGGGTGTTGCTGGCAAGGCCAGCATTTATTGCCCGTTCCTAATTGCCCTCGAGAAGGTGGTGGTGAGCCGCCTTCTTGAACCGCTGCAGTCCGTGTGGTGAAGGTTCTCCCACAGTGCTGTTAGGAAGGGAGTTCCAGGATTTTGACCCAGCGACGATGAAGGAACGGCGATATGTTTCCAAGTCGGGATGGTGTGTGACTTGGAGGAAAATGTGCAGGTGATGTTGTTCCCAAACGCCTGCTGCCCTTGTCCTTCTAGGTGGTAGAGGTTGTGGGTTTGGGAGGTGCTGTTGAAGAAGCCTTGGTGAGTTGTTGCAATGCATCCTGTAGATGGTACACACTGCAGCCACTGTGTGCCGGTGGTGAAGGGAGTGAATGTTTAAGGTGGTGGATGGGGTGCCAATCAAGCAGGCTGTTTTGTCTTGGATTGTGTTGAGCTTCTTGAATGTTGTTGGAGCTGCACTCATCCAGGCAAGTGGAGAGGATTCCATCACACTCCTGACTTGTGCCTTGTAGATGGCGGAAAGGCTTTGGGGAGTCAGGAGATGAGTCACTCGCCGCAGAATACCCAGCCTCTGACCTGCTCTTGTAGCCACTGTATTTATGTGGCTGGTCCAGTTAAGTTTCTGGTCAATGGTGACCCCCAGGATGTTGATGGTGGGAGATTCGGCGATGGTAATGCCATTGAATGTCAAGGGGAGGTGGTTAAACTCTCTCTTGTTGGAGATGGTCATTGCCTGGCACTTATCTGGCGCGAATGTTACTTGCCACTTATCAGACCAAGCATGAATGTTGTCCAGGTCTTGCTGCATGCAGGCACAGACTGCTTCATTATCTGAGGGGTTGTGAATGGAACTGAACACTGTGTAATCATCAGCGAACATCCTCATTTCTGACCTTATGATGGAGGGAAGGTCAGTGATGATGCAGCTGAAGATGGTTGGGCCTAGGACACTGCCCTGAGGAACTCCTGCGGCAATGTCCTGGGGCTGAGACGATTGGCCTCCAACAACCACTATCATCTTCCTTTGTGCTAGGTATGACTCCAGCCACTGGAGAGTTTTCCCATGTTTCCCATTGACTTCAATTTTACTAGGGCTCCTTAGTGCCACACTCGGTCAAATGCTGCCTTGATGTCAAGGGCAGTCACTCTCACCCCACCTCTGGAATTCAGCTCTTTTGTCCATGTTTGGACCAAGGCTGTAATGAGGTCTGGAGCTGAGTGGTCCTGGCGGAACCCAAACTGAGCATCGGTGATCAGGTTATTGGTGAGTAAGTGCCGCTTGATAGCACTGTCGACGACACCTTCCATCACTTTGCTGATGATTGAGAGTAGACTGATGGGGCGGTAATTGGCCGGATTGGATTTGTCCTGCTTTTTGTGGACAGGACATACCTGTGCAATTTTCCACATTGTCGGGTAGATGCCAGTGTTGTAGCTGTACTGGAACAATTTGGCTAGAGGCGCAGCTAGTTCTGGAGCACAAGTCTTCAGCACTACAGCTGGGATGTTGTCGGGGCCCATAGCCTTTGTTGTATCCAGTGCACTCAGCCATTTCTTGATATCACGTGGAGTGAATCGAATTGGCTGAAGACCGGCTTCTGTGATGGTGGGGATGTCGGGAGGAGGCTGAGATGGATCATCCACTCGGCACTTCTGGCTGAAGATGATTGCAAACGCTTCAGCCTTGTCTTTTGCACTCACGTGCTGGACTCTGCCATCATTGAGGATGGGGATGTTTGCAGAGCCTCCTCCTCCCGTTTGTTGTTTAATTATCCACCACCATTCACAACTGGATGTGGCAGGACTGCAGAGCTTTGATCTGATCCGTTGATTGTGGAATCGCTTAGCTCTGTCTATGGCATGTTGCTATATAAATGCAAGTCCAATTTTTGGAATATTGACGCCATGTTGGGCTCTTTTCAATTTATTGGTACCTCTTCAATGTCCAGTGCCTCCATCCTAATGATTGTCAGTGCCTCATAAACCTTCTCCCAAGTCTTGCTCAGTACTCTGGGATAAATACCATCTATCCCTGTGGACTTGTTTGTTCTGAGCCCTTTTAGCCTCGCTAGGGTTTCCATCGCATTTATATCAAAGTCGTTGATTTTATTATGGATTGGGAAGGACGTGACACTTAACATCAGTGGAGATACAGTCGGTAACACAGGGCACTGGGGGGGAGGGGTTACTGAGAGACAGTGTGAGGGAGAGGGATTAACATCAGTAGAGATACAGTCAGTAACACAGGGCGCTGGGGGGAGAGGGGTTACTGAGTGACAGTGTGAGGGAGAGGGATTAACATCAGTGGAGATACAGTCAGTAACACAGGGCGCTGGGGGGGAGGGGTTACTGAGTGACAGTGTGAGGGAGAGGGATTAACATCAGTAGAGATACAGTCAGTAACACAGGGCGCTGGGGGAGAGGGGTTACTGAGAGACAGTGTGAGGGAGAGGGATTAACATCAGTAGAGATACAGTCAGTAACACAGGGTGCTGGCTGAGGGAGGGGTTAATGCATCCCAGTGTGAGGGAGCTGGATTAATTAACATCAGTGGAGATAACACAGTACCTGGAGGTGTTGCTGAGTCAGACACCGTGAAAGAGCTCAATTAACATAATTACAGATTGAGTCAGTAGTACAGAATCTAGCAACCGAAGGTTATGTGACAACACTCACCAGTTTTTGTATTAATCGGAGCAGAATACTGTAAAATATACTGTACATTGCTCTTTATTATACATACTGTAGACGAGTAGGTTATAAACAGGGTGTACTGGAGGGTACACTTTATAATGGAGGGGTGATATATGTGTGGATGATTTATTTCTCCTATTTGACAGCACGTTTAATCACTTGTTACACCAGGAGCTGCTGTGTCCAGTGCCCCGATGAATGATTTTTCATCGGACTGTTTCCATAAATGGACTGAAATAAAAAGTTCCTCCTCACAAATACTTTTTCCTTAATTAATACAGAAAAAAAACACGTGAAGGGGCTAAAAACCTTCTTTGTGAATTGCAAGCTTAGAGAAGTGAAAGGCACTTCATAAAAACACGTCCTTATTATTTTAACCCTCCCCACCCCACCCCATTTACATGTATTTATTCCCTGTTCTGAATGCTTGGGGCCTGAAGCCCAGGGTACGGGTTCACCATCAATCCCAGGCTCCTGGCAGTGCCTCCTGAAACGGTTCTCCAGCACGACTCCTTCTCTCTTGATTGCTCCGCTCCCGATGTGGGATGATGCTGCACTCGGTGTGTTCACACTTGCTCGTGGCCAAGGGACTAGAACCAGCGTGAGTCTGTGCATGGAGCGTTCGCACGATACGTCTTGGTGCCACCTGCCGTGGTTTTGTATGTAGGCGGATTAGAGGCCACTGCGAAACTGTTCTTCCAAGCACGGAATCAGCAGGACTGCTCAGTGTGTTAATGTCAATTGCAAATGGTGCGTAGCCACTGTATCTCTCTCATAAACATGAAGAAAGAATCAGGGTACAGTACGGCATCATTAGAGTGAAAGGGGGGTGAGTAAGGTTAAGTCAGGCAGCAGAGAAATGGGCATAAGTATTTGTAGGAACAGGCAAAGGCCATTATGTCCCGTCCTAAACCTGTCCCTTTAAGAAAGAATTGCATTTATATCGTGACTTTTATGATTTCAGCATCAACCCTACAAGCTTCTCTTATCATGGGGTCGATTTTAAGATGGCCGAGCGGGTGCACTGGGGGCGGGGGGACTTGTAAAATCGGGGAATCCCGGAGCCCGGCTCCAGCTCACCCTCTTCCGGGTTCCCCAGTGACGCGTTCGGGTCCGCATGCGGGACTCCCACCGGCAATTAAAGCCGGAGGGACGACTATTTAAATACTTACTTACCTAGTTGAGATACTTGACAGACCTCATTGACAGGAGATTTTGGCAGGGGTGCAATTTTCATGGATCCTCAGCGTGTTTCCCGTGCTGTGGGAAACACTCCCTGTTGGAGCAGACGTGTTTCAGTCAGCAGCCAGTGGGAGATGCAAAGGATTATTTGACAGTTGGGGGGAAAACCTCATTTATTGCAGCAGGGCACTCTGTCACTTCAGACAAAGTTTTGGCTGCAACACCTTTGTCTTTCCACTCAAAATTATTAATTTATACCCTAAACTCTGCTGTGCAAACATATTTACCTACTTTGCGGACCCCCTCAAACTCACACCATCAGGATGGGGGGGCGCCATGGCTGCATTCATCACTTCATCCGAGGACGAGCAACATCACCAGCCTCGCCAGGCATGCCGTCCACCTCCGCCACGTGGAGCTCCACAACACAGTGCTGCACCACAGGCACCTGCACAAAATAGTCGTGTAACTACACATACACCCACTGTAGGATGACCCCATGGGTGGCATCAAGTGTGGGTGTTCATAGAGAACCTCATGAAAGGGACTTATTGTACAAGCCAGTCAAGAATGGCCAAGACGTGGCAGTAGTGGTGACAATATAATATTTAATGTGAGTCGAACCAAAATAAAATATAAATAAAAAACATGACAAACCCTTTGTACTCACAAAACCTTTGCCTTACGCTTCCCACCACTCATACGTGATGCATCCCCTGTGGCTGCAGCAGAGGTGGTGGCAGGTTGGGTGAGGGTGACCGTGAAAGAGATGCATCAGAGGGTGAGTATGAGATAGAGCCATGAGATTATATGAGGATTGGGTTGAGTGGTAGTGGTGGGATGAGTACTGGGGAGGTGAGTAAGTGTGGGTAAGTTGAGGATGAGGTTTGAGTGGGTGTGAGGAGTGATGTGATAGAGTAGTGTTGGCAGTGCAGAAGGAGTTGTGGGGTGGGGGCGGTGATGTGGAAGATGGAGTGTAGGGGAATGAGTAACTGCACTCACTTTGACTGACCTAGTTAGGTCATTGAAGCGCTTCCTGCACTGTATCCAGGTGTGGGATATGTTGCTGGTGCTGCTGACCTCCTCTGCCACCTCGAGCCAGGCCTTCTTGGTGGCAGAGGCAGGACACTTCCTCCCGTCCGCTGGGTAGAAGATCTCCCTCCTCCTCCTCACCCCATCCAGTAGGACCTGGAGTGAAGCATCATTAAACCTGGGGAGCAGCCTTTCCCCTGGGCTGCTCCATGCTGTAATTTTGGCTGTTTGCTGCAGGATCAGTCATTGCAGGACTGCCCCTTTAAATAGAGCTCCTCCAGCTGACAGCCTGTGATGCGGGTGCGCAGTCCGCCCGCTGCGCAGGTTTACCGGAAGCCACGGTAAGTGGCTTCAATTTACTCGTGATTGCGTGGGGAACCCACTGATTTTACTGGGCGGGTTACCCACGCGCCCAGTCGACCCCCCCCCCACCCTGCTGCCAACCCGCCCCCCTGGTAATATCGGGGCCCATATCTCCTAATCTTTTCTCTCTCCTGAGAAACATTTAAGGGGAAGCTAGATAAGTAAATGAGAGAGAAAGGAATAGAAGGTTATGCTGACAGGGTGAGATGAATTAGGGAGGGAGGAGGCTCGTGTGGAGCATAGACCAGTTGGGCCGAATGGCCTGTTTCTGTGCTGTAAAATTCTGTGTAAACATCCAATTGTTTTTTGACCCCATTATACTGTTGGCATCAGTCAAAGAAAGGAAAGAGAGACTTGCATAAAGTGCCTTTCACTACCTCAGGAAGCCCAAAGTGCTTCACAGCCAATGAAGTATTTTTGAAGTGCAGTCACTGTTATAATGTAGGAAACATGGCAGCCAATTTGCACACAGCAAGATCCCACACAACAGCAATGATATATTGACCAGCTAATCTGTTTTAGTGGCGTTGGTTGAGGGATAAATATTGTCCAGGACACTGGGAGAATTCCCCTGCTCTTCTTCGAATAGTGCCCTGCGATCTTTTATGTCCACCTGAGAGGGCAGACAGGGCCTCGGTTTAGGGCCTCTGAAAGACGGCACCTCCGACAGTGCAGCACTCCCTCGGTACTGCACTGGAGCGTCGGCCCAGATTATGTGCTCAAGTCCCTGGAGTGGGACTGGAACCCACGACCTTCTGACTCAGTGGCAAGAGGGTTGTGGGTTCGAGTCCCACTCCAGAGATTTGAGAGGGGTGGCCTCCCCTTGGTAACTTATTCCACATCTCTATTGCCCTCTTGATTTCCCTGAATTCGCACAGCTTCCTACTTTAGCTTGTGTCCCTCGGGATTGCAACCCTTCACCTCGGTGGACCATGGCCGCAGGAGGCTGGCAGGTTCAGCTGCCCGATCCCCGGTGGGTCTCTCTCTCTCTGGCACCATGCTTCACATCGCCTTCCTCATCAGTTCTTTTCCCCCCTTAAACCAACTTGTCACCATCAGAAATACAGTGATTTTGGTTGCCATGTGAACCAGCTGCTGACGAGCCCCCTCGTCGCCATGTAATCTGCTAGCCTGATTCCAGATATGGGCAAAGCATCCTGTAGAAATGCAACAAAAAGCTTCTTATTCCTTTGCCTGAGATGATGTATTGTGTGATGCTGTTAAGCTGTTAGTTGCTATAGAGGACTAAGGTGATCGATTAACAAAGCCAGGTTCAACGCTCGAAAGCTGATTCACATGGTAACAGTGTGCCCGAGTGTTTGAAGGGCCCGTATTTAAAGATACTATGATCCACTGGAGCAACTGTGCCATCATATCTCGTCTTTCGGATGAGACGTTAAACCGAGGCCCCCTCTGCCCTCTCTGGTGGATGTAAACGATCCCACGGCCACTATTTCGAAGGAGAGCAGGGGAGTTCTCCCTGATGTCCTGGCCAATATTTATCTCTCAACCAACATCACTGAAGAAACAGATTATCCATTCGTCATCACATTGCTGTTTGTGGCACCAATGCTGTGTGCAATTTGGCTGCTGCGTTTCCTACATTTGTCACTGTACATTCCTACAGTGTAGGAATGCTTCAAAAGTACTTCATTGGCTGTAAAGCTCTTTAGGATATCTTGAGGTTATGAAAGGTGCTATATAAATGCAAAGCTTTCTTCCTATATTGTTGTCTTGTGTGCACAGTTTCATGGAAGATGGGCTATGGAGAATAAGCTACCGGCCACGTAACAACTGATTAAGTCAGCAGACTGTTTGACTGTGGAGGGCTTCACAGTTAAGAGTTGCATACCCTCCAGGCTTGTCCTGGAGTCTCCAGGGATCAAAGATAAATCTCCTGGACACTGCTGCGAGTGACCCGGGAGAACTGTCATGGGCAATTTGCACTTTTCCTTTTGCGGCAACAATAAATCCGTCGCGCGCCACCGCGAGCTTCGAGAGGCGCCCGGCGCACATTCAAAGATGGACGATTTGTGCGGCGTAGCGATTCTGTTTCGTAGTGGCTCAGTCCTTAACGGCATTACGTCATCTGATGAAACCTCCAGGATTACGTCCACCCTCGACTTACCTGCTGCGATCAGTGAACTGAGTACAAACCAAGGATTGAACCTGCTCGATGGGGCTCAGTGTCTTTAGCCACTAATTTATCAAGGGTGCTGGAATAATGTCCTTCTAATTAAGATAGTCATATTTTGGAAGGAGAAATTCTGTTAGTTTAATTAGGTAATCCCGGGATTTGCCCATCAAAGTGGTTTTTTTTGGGTAGGATATAGAAATCTGAATGTTTTAAATATTTTCCTGAAAATATTTAAATTACGAATGGTGATTTTGTAGTTTTAGTCCAGGAATGAACATGTGGTAATTTGTAGCACATTGCATTCAATTCTGGATGTGCTGCTTGTACAGTTGTTTACGTCACTGTGAACTGCAGACTAAATTATAACTTCCGTCACTGAGATTGCTGTGTAATTACACGTCACGTGGGATTTGAGTGAAATGCATGGCAGGTGTTGAGTTTTTCTACTTTTTCAAAGTGAGGTAAGAATGAACTTGCATTTATATAGCGCCTTTCGTGACCTCAGGACATCCCAAAGTGATTTACAGCCAATGAAGTAGCTTTGAAATGTAGTCACTGTTGTAGGAAACACGGTCCCACTAACAGCAATTGGACAATGACCAGATAATGTGTTTTTTGGTGATGTTGGTTGAGGGATAAATATTGGTCAGGACACCGGGGAGAACTTGAAATAGTGTCATGGGATCTTTAACGTCGCCCTGAAAGGCAGGGCCTCGGTTTAACATTTCATCTGAAAGATGGCACCTCTGACAGTGCAGTGCTCCCTCGGTGTCGGCCTGGATTATGGGCTCGAGACTCTGGAGTGGGGCTAGAACCCATAACCTTCTGACACGGAGGCAAGAGTGCTGCCCACTGAGCCACAGCTGGCACTTTAGTTTTCTCGAGGTTTCCCACCATAGCGCTGTATTATCGGCAACCCCCCTCCCCTTTTTCCGTGAGAAACCCAAAGAATCCCATGCCCTTTTGGGGGAGCCAGCCCACGCTGGCCGCTGTGACGCATTCTCCTCGTCATGAGCGATGGCAACCAGGAAATTCTTCAGGATTTATTGATAACCGTTCTGGTCTCCATATTATAAAAAAGATATAGAGGCACTGGAGAAGGTGCAAAAAAGATTCACAAGGATGATACCAGAAGTGAGAGGTTATATCTATCAGGAAAGGCTGAACAGGCTGGGGCTCTTTTCTCTAGAAAAATGAATGCTGAGGGGTGACCTGATGGAGGTCTTTAAAATTATGAAGAGGTTTGATAGGGTAGTCATAGAGAAGATGTTAAACTAGGGGCCATATAACAGAGTCACTTAGAAATCCAATAGGGAATTCAGGAGAAACTTCTTTACCCAGAGAGTGGTGAGAATGTGGAACTTGCTAACACAAGGAGTAGTTGAGGTGAATAGTGTAGATACATTTAAGGGGAAGCTGGATAAACACATGAGGGAGAAAGGAATAGAAGATTATGCTGATAGGGTGAGATGAAGAGGGATGGGAGGAGGCTCATGTGGAGCATAAACACCGGCATAGAGCAGTTGGGATGAATGGCCTGTCTCTGTGCCGTAGACTCGATGTAATTCTACGTAACGTATTGTGCTCTTGAAAAAGACAGGATCAGAGAGTTAATACCTGAAGAAAAACATGTTTCTACTCTTTATAAAAGTTCCATTTCTTTATTTGAAACTTTTTGCTGGGGGTGGAGAATAGGTTGCAGTGTTTTTCTTATGAACTCTTTCTTTATGCAGACTATGTCTGAGCACTCAGGGACAGGCATTGAAAGTGAAGTCGTTGTGCTATTTTAATAGACAGTAAAGGGAGGTACATCTGGTTCCGAGACATTTGCCTCATCAACCCACAAGTACCACTTTCGCAACAACAACTTGCATTTGTGTATCGCTTTTATAAAACACCAATCTCGAGCCAAAGGAGTAGATGTTGGGAAGGCTGACAGAAAGCTTGGGTGGGCTTTAAGGAGGAGAGGGAGGTGGAGAGATGGAGGGGTTTAGGGAGGGAATTTTAGAGAGAACATAAGGATGAAATAGGAGCAGAAGTAGGCCATACGGCCCCTTGAGCCTGCTCCGCCATTCAATAAAATCATGGCTGATCTTCGAACTCAACTCCACTTTCCCGCCTTATCCCCACATCCTTTGATTCCCTTAGAGTGGGGCCTCGGCAGCTGAAAGCACGACTGCTAATGATGGGGCAAAGGTGGTGGGGCGAAGGGGGGATAAGCAGTGGGGATGGGGAATGCATGAGGCCGGAGTCTGGAATGGGTAGTTAAGGGGGATTGTCTAGCTGGAAGAGGTACCAGAGATAGGCAAGGGCGAAGCCACGGAGCGATTTGGACACTGGTTTAATTTCCCATGGTGGATGCACGTACTCAGACTGATTCAGGTCACTTTATCCCTATTTCAATGAATCTTACAGCACAGAAGGAGGTCATTCGGCCCATTGTGCCTGCTCTTTAAACGAACTATCCAATTAATCCTACTCACCCCTGCTCTTTCCCAGTAGTCCTGCAAATTTTCACTTTTCAAGTATATAGCATCTTCCCTTTTGAAAATTATTATTGAATCTGCTTCCACTGCCCTTTCAGGCAGCGCGTTCCAGATCACAACAACTCGTTGAGTAAAAAAATTTCTCCCCATCTCCCCTCTGGCTTTTTTGCCAATTATCTTAAATCTGTGTCCTCTAGTTACCGACCCTCCTGCCCACTGGAAACGGTTTCTCTTTATTTAATCTGTCAAAACGCTTCATGATTTTGAACACCTCGACCAAATCTCCCCTTAACCTTCTCTGCTCTTAAGAGATCAATCCCTGCTTCTCCAGTCTCTTCATATAACTGAAGTCCCTCATCCTTGGTACCATTCTGGACTTTCCAGCACCCTTTCCAAGGCCTTGACATCCTTTCTAAAGCATAGTGCCCGGAAATTGGACACAATACTCCAACTGGGGCCTAACCAGTGATTTATAAAGATTTAGCATATCTGTGTATCTGTTCATTTTTTCTAAAACTAAACTGCAGGAATTCAAGCTCTGTGGGCCAGATTCCACGTTCCGACAGTGTCTGTGGATTTACTGCTAGTGCCAGCAGGCACCAGTAGATGGAGTCAAAGTAATGCTCGTCACATTAAAATGGTTGGCGTTGTTTTTGTAAACGTCAGTTGGCATACTCCACTTCAAACAAAAAGCATTCCATAATAAACAGGAAACGTTAAGAGTTTAATTTTAGTTCTTTTGGAGGTGCAGTCGAACTTCGATTTATTTGTGTTCTGAATTCATAGAATCTCACAGCACAAGAGTAGCCATTCGGCCCATCGTGCCTGTGCTGGCTCTTTGAAAGAGCTATCCTACTAGTCCCACTCCCCCGCTCTTTTTCCACAGACCTGCATATTTTTCCTTTTCAACTATTTATCCAATTCCCTTTTGAAAGTTATTATTGAATCTGCTTCCACCGCCCTTTCAGGCAGCGCATTCCAGATCATAACAACTCGCTGCGTTTTAAAAAAAAATTCTCATCTGCTCCCTGCCCTTTTGCCAATTATCTTAAACCTGTGTCCTCTGGTTACTGACCTTCCTGCCAGAGGAAACAGTTCCTCCCTATTTACTCTATCAAAACCTCTCATAATTTTGAACATCTCTATTAACATTGTGAAAGTTTGGGCAGAAGTTGAGACCGGGTGGTAAAGACCAAGGAATGTTGGGGTTGGGTCAGGTGACCAATGGGCATTGAGAGTCTGGGTTAGGAATCTGGTGGTCGTCATCTGTGGTTTGGGATGTCAGCAGGCGCCTGATCCACGCGGGGAGACTAATGGGTGTTGTGCGCAAGCCAGGAGACCAGTAGGTGACAGGTCCGCGTAGCGGGTGCTGGTCCTGGAATGGGAGGCCAGTGGGAATCAA
The DNA here is from genome assembly GCF_035084215.1 of Heptranchias perlo. Classification (NCBI taxonomy): domain Eukaryota; kingdom Metazoa; phylum Chordata; class Chondrichthyes; order Hexanchiformes; family Hexanchidae; genus Heptranchias; species Heptranchias perlo. Next base: position 2,603,124 of record NC_090332.1, read on the forward strand.
GCCTTGGGACCCGGGTGGCACAGTGGGTTAGACTCTGGGTTTTCACCTCTGGGATCTGGGTCTGAATCCAGCCCAGACTGTTGGGATGAACGAAAGACCTTATCATCGAATCTTACTTGCATTTCTATAGTGCCTTTCAGGATATCCCAAAATGCTTCACAGCCAATGAAGTACTTTTGAAGTGTAGTCACTGTTGTAATGTAGGGAAACGCAGGCAGCCAATTTGCACACAGCAAGATCCCACAAATAGTAATGAGATCTGCTGAGATTAAAGGTCCTATGTGAAATGAGTCTGGGTAGTCTCAATCCAGTGCCTAGCGAGCATGGGCCTATAGTGAAGCAATGCCCCTAATTCAGCACTGATTGGCGCTCTCATTCAGAGGATTGCCAATCCTCTGAGATTGTCCTGGAGTCTCCAGGAATTAAAGATTAATTTCCTGGACACTGTCATGAACATCGCAGAAGAAAAATCATGGGGATTTTTTTTTTAAAATGGTGCATTTTTTTGTACATTTTCTTTGACTACTTTTCATTAATTAACGTCTCGTCCAAAAGACATGACAGTGCAGTACTCCCTCAGCACTGCACTGGAGAGCCAGTCTAGCTTCTCTGGAGTGGGACTTGAACCCACAACCTCCTGAGTTAGAGGCAAGAGTGTTACCAACTGAGACACGGCTGACAAGGTAAACAGGATAGATAAACAGGCATCAGGGATGAGAGTCCCACTTAAAGTCACTAATTGTTTCAATGACTTTTAAATGATTCTCAGGGTGGAAAAAACTGTTGTATTTTTGGACATAAGAATACAACAGTCCTCCTTGTCTAAATTGAGCCAATTATCCAGCACTCGAGCAAGAGCACCCTCTTCCCTAGGTGAGTGACTCGTTGTCCCCTGGTATTTAATTGAAGGTGATGGATTTTCTCTCTCTCTCTCTCTCTCTGTAATGCCGCTTCTATTTATTTAGCTGTTGGTTTAAAACACCTTTTAGAAATTTTAATGAGCTCAGCTGGAAAATCCCCGAGCAGCTCGGTGCGGGGGATGTGTGATTGTAAGGACAAGGGGATCACACGTAGCGATGAGTGTGGGCGTGTGACTGTCAGATAGATCTGGCAAGCGAATACGTGCAAATCCTCTGTTTTTAGCATTTCCTTTTGCATCTGGGATCATCGCCGCAGAAGGCGGCATTCAGGCAACCCAGCTGTCTGCTCTGCCAGAAAAAAAAATCTGCAAGGAGGCTCGGAACCAATAATTAAAAACTGCTCCCACAGTAAAAAAAAAATAAAAGGCAGCAGGCAGCAAATTGCAGACCTCTTTACAAGTTCCTCTCTCGGCACACGCAGCTATCGTGTGCAAGATCTGCCCATCTTGCTTAACTGAGCATGTAACAATATACTGTGTACACACTGTGAAAGTAAGATGCATCCTGGAGATATAATCAACACTTTTACTAGGAAAAACACTTGAGAATATGAAAGTGGAAAAAAAACCCCACAGCAAATCCTGCCAACTCTCAAACTACCGCTTGGCAGTTTTTAAAAGCTGCAAAAATAATTCCTGGTAAATTTATCCTCAAAACAGGAGGGAAGTGTCATTCTCAGTGCAAAATGTAGGCGGTTCAGAAACAGGTCCATCAGAATGTGAGGGAAGGACAGGTTCACCCTCTGGGAGGGACACTCTCAACGATGAGGAGATCCCAGGGGAAATTTAAACCCGTCTTCCCACTTTCCCATGTTGATGAAACTGTTATTTATTTCCTGCAATTTCCGCTTTAATTGCAGTAGGACTGATGTTTGAAAATAAACTCAGCAACACTCCGGCTTTATAAGGTATTTGTGTTGACCAGCCTGTTTTTGCTATATTATAGCACTAACTTTAAAAAAAATATATATAGTTTTTATACTTGGTTAGACCTCACTTGGAGCACTGTGAACAGTTCTAGTCTCCATATACCTTGGTTAGACCACACTTGGAGCACTGTGAACAGTTCTAGCCTCCATATACCTTGGCTAAACCACACTTGGAACACTGTGCACAGTTCTAGTCTCTATATAGCTTGGCTAGACCACACTTGGAGCACTGTGAACAGTTCTAGTCTCCATATGGCTTGGTTAGACCTCACTTGGAACACTGTGCACAGTTCTAGCCTCCATATACCTTGGCTAGACCACACTTGGAACACTGTGCACAGTTCTAGTCTCTATATACCTTGGCTAGACCACACTTGGAGCACTGTGAACAGTTCTAGTCTCCATATGGCTTGGTTAGACCTCACTTGGAACACTGTGCACAGTTCTAGCCTCCATATACCTTGGCTAGACCACACTTGGAACACTGTGCACAGTTCTAGTCTCTATATACCTTGGCTAGACCACACTTGGAGCACTGTGAACAGTTCTAGTCTCCATATACCTTGGTTAGACCACACTTGGAGCACTGTGCACAGTTCTGGTCTCCATATTATAAAAAGGATACAGAGGCACTGGAGAAGGTGCGAAAACAATTCACAAGGATGATATCAGAACTGAGAGGTTATAACTATCAGGAAAGGCTGAAGGGTGTCTTGATAGAGGTCTTTAAAATTATGAAGGGATTTGATAGAGTAGATGTAGAGAAGGTGCTTCCACTTGTGGGGGAGATCAAAACTAGGGACCATAAATATGAGATAGTCACTAATAAATCCAGTAGGGAATTCAGGAAAAGCTTCTTTACTCAGAGAGTGGTTAGAATGTGGAACGTGCTACCAGGTGGAATGGTTGATGTGAATATCATAGATACATTTAAGGGGAAGCTGGATAAACACATGAGGGAGAAAGGAATAGAAGGATATGCTGATAGGCTGGGAGAAGGCTCGTATGAAGCATAAACAGCGACATAGACCAGTTGGGCCGAACAGCCTGTTTCTGTGCTGTAGGCTCTGTGTAATTCTATATTATATAATACAGAATTACATCTATAAACCTTTCTTTGGGGTCGCAGTGTGCAGACGGCATCAAAGGTAAATTAAACTCAGCAGATTGGTGCCAGGAAGGGTATTTTTAACTGGATGTTCCCTCTTGGGATATCTGACCCCAGTAAACATGCTGTTCCAGCAGCACAGTTTGTTGTAGCGACATGACTTTATTGTGATGTATTGAAGTAATGCAGTGACTCCAGCAAGTAGGCACATGCGCTGTTGTCCTGCATGTCACCCCCGGATCTTTAAACGACCTGGGTTAGTGCTGGTTGTCCTCAGTTCCTCTTTTATCCCTAAGACCAGGTAATGGACGAATGCCTGAAATGTGCCACTGTCCCGGTACAATGCAGCCGATTTCGGTTCATACCAGTTGCTAACCTAATCCCCGTGTGTGACTGGCTGTGAGTTGGGTGGCAGTTGTGCATGCAGAAATCACTGCTGCCAGTACACAGCACATGGGCACTGGCCCGGTAGTCGTGCATGTGCACAGATAGAATCTTACAGCACAGAAGGAGGCCATTCGGCCCATCGTGCTTGCGCCGGCTCGTTGAAAGAGTTATCCAATTAGTCCCACTCCCCTGCTATTCCCCCATAGCCCTGCAAATTTTTCCTTTTGAAGTATATATCCGATTCCCTTTATCGGATTTGTCTGCGACTGAATATGCGTACAGCGGGAGAAGTACAAGGTAAAAGTGTTCCGTGAGCCAGTGGGTCTGTGAATACTCTCGCGCTCCAGGATCACATAGCTGCTGTGGTCAATGTTGTGTCCACAACTGAGAGTTGCCGACTGGCACACTCCAAGGTCCAGGAGTATGTGCTGCGGGACACACTGAAGCGAGGTGTGGCCTATACAAAGGCTGTATGGGGAAAGGCCACCGTGTAAGGCCATCCCACCTTGTATTCTACAGCAAGTATTATAAGATGTGTACTGTGTTTTAAATTGTAATACTGGAATCGTATTGTGTACGATCCACAATGTATTGTTTTGAATTGTATCTCCTTGGAATTGTGGTATCTTTAAATTTTATGAAATAAAGTATACTTTGAAATATATTTTTAAAAAGTGTGGACTCCAGTACTGAATTGTACTGCGGCTGCAAAGTGATAATTTGACAGTGACCAGGAAAGGGGGGAGGGGAAGAGAAGAGCTATTTCCAGCTTTGAGCAAGATGTCTGTGTGCCTGCCTCTGGCTCTGTGCTACTGCAGTGAATGCCTGTTCCCTGTCGCTAAATTCCAGAGATGAACTTCAGCGCGATTATTGGGCCAAGGTGGAATAGAAGCAGGTTCTTTATAGACCATCACACTATCTGGAAAGATGTTTGCGTGACTTTGTACAGCAGTGTCATCAGGTTTAGTTTCACTGCAGTGTTCCAGGGTAATTGAATTTAGACAGGGTATTATACATTAAAAGACAAGCGTGTCAGTAACCTTTTAACATGCATTGATAATACCATACTAGGTTAGTGATGTTCTTGCCATTAATCAAGCGTGGGTTACTTGTTTAACCAGTGGCTCTGTGTCCCTCTGGGTATCTGGCTTTATTGGGAGGGTGACCTCTGGGCTGGAGATCTTTGCTCCAGGAGTGTTCTTTTGCTGCAGTCGTGTCTTGCCTCAGGCCGCCTGCCTGTGGTGTGAGTGTGTAAAGCCATCTTTACCGAGAGTCATATACAAAAAAGCTCTGTGTGTTTCAGCACGGAGAAAAGTAGAAAAGCAGCTTGAGTACTTGAATTCAGTGCTGTGGGATTGTCGTAAAAACCCAACTGGTTCACTAATGTCCTCCCCTAGGAAACCTGTCATCCTTCCTCCACTCCCACACCAATGTGGTTGACTCTTAACTGCCGTCTAGGGTCGCCAACTCTGGTTGGACGTATTCCTGGAGGTATTGTCACATTACCCTCCCACCTTCAACCACACCGCCCCCCCACGTTCCCGCCCCAATTGGTCGCCCAACACAACCATCCTCACGGAGCCCCGCCTTCCCACACCAATCGGAAAGTGAACAGACTCTCCTTTACCCGATTGGATGATTCTTCACTGTCAGTCAAACAGCTTTTTTCCCCCATTGACAATATTTTTATAAATAATGAATGAAAGCATTCAAAGAAAATTTTAAAAAAAAATTTTGATGCCCCAATATTGTTTCTCCTGGGTTGTTGGCAGCAGTGTCCAGGAGATTAATCTTTAATTCCCGGAGACTCTGGGACAATCCTGGAGGGTTGTTAACCCTAATGCCCGCTGAAGTGGTCTAGCAAGCCACTCAGTTATATCAAACCCGCTACCAGCAGTTCAAGAAATCCCACCACCACCTTCTCGGGGCAACGAGGGATGGGCAATAAATGCCGGCCTTGCCAGTGATGCCCACATCCCGAGAATGAAGTTTAAAAACTTATGCACCCTGCCAGGACTTGACCCTCACCTAAAAGCTACACGCAGTGAATTAAAACTGAAATCTGGACAAAGTTCCCAGAAATAGTCAGAATTCAATTCAACTGAACACTGACGTGAACCATGCATCTGTAAGGGAACAACACCAGCAAAAGAAACAACAACACACTTAAGGAGATATTAGGACAGGTATGCTAGGTTTTAAGGAGCTTCTTAAAGGAGGAGAGAGAGGTAGAAAGGTTTAGGGAGGGAATTCCAGAGATCAGGGCCTAGGCAGCTGAAGGAACAGCCGCCAATGGTGGAGTGATGGAAATTAGATGAAAAGCAACATTCTGATATAATAGGCCATAATTTTCTGTCAAAATAACGGTGAGGCTAATAACGCCGCCGTTATTTATGCGCAAACGCTACAGCGACTTCAGGTGAGGTGCAGATGTGCGGTTAAACGCGGAAATCCAAAAGTTGCTGTCTGCGATACGCCGTTAGTTTTGCAAAAACAGCATCTCGTTGCCTCACCGTTGAAATGCATTGAACGGCGTGAAGTTGCTGCATTTGCGCAGTAGACACGAACTAAACTCGCCACAGAAAGTTAAGTCTTGTCCATTTCAGCCTAAGTACCCTTTTTTATTACTCGCTCATGGGATGTGGGTGTCGTTGGCGAGGCCAGCATTTATTGCCCATCCCTAATTGTCCTTGAGAAGGTGGTGGTGAGCCGCCTTCTTGAACCGCTGCAGTCCGTGTGGTAACAATGTGATGTGTTAATTGCTGCCAGTCAACACCTCTGGCACTGAAAATTAACTATTACAAGTGCGGCATCTCATTCCTTCAGGTTTTAATTGTTGTTGTAAATACTTAAAATGTAAAACTTTTAATTAATTTTTTTTACTTTTCCTTTCTGTCCCTTTTTTCCCTCTCAATCCAATCTTTCTTTCCCTCTCTTTCTGTAACTGATTTGACATTGAATTCACCCACCTGCAGGTGGCAGTGAAGATGCAACTCACCCCCCGATACTCTGCATTTCATAGAATAGAATCAGACAGCAGTGAAGGACAGCATTCGGCCCATCGTGCCTGTACCGGCTCTTTGAAAGACCGACCCAATTAGTCGCACTCCCCTGCTAGTTCCCCATAGCCCTGCAAATTTTTCCTTTCAACCAAAACTCTGCTGCCCATATCCTAACTCGCACCAAGTCCCGTTCACCCATCACCCCCTGTGCTCGCTGAGATACATTAGTTTCCAGTCCGGGAACGCCTCGATTTTAAAATTCTCACCCTTATTTCCAAATTCCTCCATGGCCTTGCCCCCTCCCTATCTCTGTGACCTCCTCCGAGATCTCTGCGCTCCTCCAATTCTTGCCTCTTGCTCATCCCCGATTTTCTTCACTCCACCATTGGCGGCCGTGCCTTCAGCTGCCCAGGCCCTGAGCTCTGGAATTCCCTCCCTAAAACTCTCCACCTCTCCGCCTCTCTCTCCTCCTTTAAGACGATCCTTAAAACCCACCTCTTTGACCAAACATTTGGACACCTGCCTTAATATCTCCTTACGCGGTTCGGTGTCAAATTTTGTTTGATGATCGCTCCTGTGAAGCGCCTTGGGACGTTTTTCTACGTTAAAGGCGCTATATAAATGCAAGTTGTTGTTGTTGAGGGACATTCCTGCACGTTCTCCGGACGTTTACCTCCTGCATTAGCTGCCATCTGAAGGCAGCCCAGTGGAATACCAATCCCTTGCCCATGCCGCCTAATCTTGGGAAGAACCTAAAGGAAGAGAATAGGAGCTAAACTTTTAGGGGGTAAATTCGATAATCCCCGGAACTGGTTGCAAGCATCGCGGTCCGCAATTAACCCGCGCCCAGTGATTCTGCGGCAGTCATCACAAGACATTTGTGCTGCTGAGTCACTCACCCAATCGAAGCACCGCAATCCGGCCTTAACACGAGAATTCCGCCACATTCACATTTCTCCAGCAGTCGGGGCCCAAATCTTGGGTTAATTGCTCGCACCTCTTAAAGGCAGGCTGCACCTCTTAAAGGCAAGCTGCATCTCTTATTTGCAAAATATAAGATACGGGTCTGCACAGAATCTGAATGGAGATCAGACATCGCACGCGTAAAACACAGATGCAGGTCCCGTCCCTATGTTTACAAACTGACGAGTTATGTTAAAATATTGAATAAAGGTTGTGCACTATTAAATACCACATCCTCCAATCTGCATAGGAACAGGAGTAGGCCATTCAGCCCCTCGTGCCTTCTCCGCCATTTGATAAGATCATGGCTGATCTGTGATCGAACTCCAGATACCCGCCTTAGCCCCATATCCCTTAATACCCTTGGTTCACAGAAATCTATCAATCTCAGATTTAAAATTCACAATTGAGCTAGCATCAACTTCCATTTGCAGACGAGCGTTCCAAACTTCTCCCACCCTTTGCGTGTAGAAGCGTTTCCTAACTTCACTCCTGCAAGTCCTGGCTCTACATGTTAGGCTTTGTCCCCTAGTCCTGGTATTCAAGTATAGGAGACCTCCAAAAACAGGCACAAATGCACCAGCAGCCAGAAATAATAATCCAGCCACTAACCTGTAAATCCTGCATGGTCCCTTTAAATAGCAGTGGTGGGGGGGGTCCTCCAGGCACTCGAAGACATGTTTAACTGGTCGTGGTTAAGACAGCGCTTTCAGTGGAACGTTAAGTGCCAAAATGGTGTCTATCCCTTTTAATGAGCGTTGCACACCTATCGAACTCATTTTCTCCTTACTTTACATGTTGCCGGCGTTCATTATCTGCGCACGCGCTAAACCCTTTACAAAGATGGCGTCCAGCACATGTTACGCTTGAAGCATGTGCGTGCATCCCAGACGCCATCTTGGACATTCGGGAGTCCACGTAGCGCCGAAACAATGGGCGCTACATGACCGAATTCATAGCCCAAAGTGTGTCACCAGATACGGCCTTATAAGTCCAGTTGAATCATAAGAACATAAGAACTAGGAGCAGGAGTAGGCCAATCGGCCCCTCGAGCCTGCTCCGCCATTCAATAAGATCATGGCTGATCTGATCCTAACCTCAAATCTAAATTCATGTCCAATTTCCTGCCCGCTCCCCGTAACCCCTAATTCCCTTTACTTCTAGGAAACTGTCTATTTCTGTTTTAAATTTATTTAATGATGTAGCTTCCACAGCTTCCTGGGGCAGCAAATTCCACAGACCTACTACCCTCTGAGTGAAGAAGTTTCTCCTCATCTCAGTTTTGAAAGAGCAGCCCCTTATTCTAAGATTATGCCCCCTAGTTCTAGTTTCACCCATCCTTGGGAACATCCTTACCGCATCCACCCGATCAAGCCCCTTCACAATTTTATATGTTTCAATAAGATCGCCTCTCATTCTTCTGAACTCCAATGAGTAGAGTCCCAATCTACTCAACCTCTCCTCATATGTCCACCCCCTCGTCCCCAGGATTAACCGAGTGAACCTTCTTTGTACTGCCTCGAGAGCAAGTATATCTTTTCCTTTCTGTCCCTTTTTTCCCTCTCAATCCAATCTTTCTTTCCCTCTCTTTCTGTAACTGATTTGACATTGAATTCACCCACTCTAATTTACACTTCCCTATCAGTCCTTGTGCTGTTAATTTCACAATCCTTCAATCTGATCGATTAAGGAGATACCCAGTTCCTTGTCCTGTTCACTCAGGTCCCAGATGCCCTGTTTCCCTCGCTGGGGGCATTATCAGCTCGCACTTTCAGCAACTTGCCATGCAAACAACGTAAAAACCTAAACGTGCAAAGGCAAGTCTAACTTAAGGGCAGATGCCATTTGATGCCCTGCCACTGCAAATTATGGCCCGTGACTCTAATATTTGAGGCGACAGAACGAATTGTAGCAGACAAAACTGCAGGGACCCGAGTCACATTAGCCTAATAAATAACCCGTCTAGTTAATGGTCGTTCATCACTTTGAGATTACAGGATCTGAAAGGTGTTCACAGGGCAGACAGCTCCGAACTGATCTTTATGAAACACAGTCCTACAGTGTAATTCAGTTGCAGCAACTTCTGTCAGTTCCATTGCCTTTTTAAAATGGTATTTTCCAGTTTATTGCTTCATCGAACTGGCAAGCGGTGATTTAAAGCCATTCCATTAACTCCCATCGAATTCTGAGGCCAGAGGGAAGAAGTGAAGACTTAACTTTGATCACAGCTTAACGTAAAAACTACAAAGTAGATTAAATGCTTGTTGAGACTCAAAAATGAATTTCAGTGAAATTATGGAGAAAGATTGAGCTGCTCACAAATACCTTAAGAGAGATATTAAAGGACTGAAAGAGTTGCAATGAGATGACTTCTTTTTTGATTAAATAACTTGAGTTTTTTTATAGTTTCAACAAAGGAACAGGAACAGGCCATTCAGCCTCTCTAGTCTGTTCCGCTATTCAATGAGATCATGGCTGATCTGTACCTTAACTCCATCTCCCCGCCTTGGTTCTGTAACTCTTAATAATCTTACCCAACAAAAATCTATCAATCTCAGTCTTGAAAGCTCCAATTGACCCCCAGCATCCACAGGCTTTTGGGGGGAGAGAGTTCCAGATTTCCACTCCCCTTTGTGTGAGGAAGTGCTTCCTGACATCACCCCTGAACGGCCTGGCTCTAATTTTAAGGTTATGCCCCCTTGTTCTGGACTCTCCCACCAGAGAGAATAATTTCTCTCTATCTACCCTATCAAATCCTTTAATCATCTTAAACACCACAATTAGATCGCCTAAGAATTAATATTTAAAAAAAATCATTGTCACAGAAGGGTGCCCAGTGTCACTGAAAGATATGAAATATCAGTGTGATTCCACATATTTGGAGGAGATTGTCAGAACAGTTTCTAAACTAACGAGGGTCCTGAAATATTGATGGTACTTTGCACTCCCAGGCAGGATGGAGATAACGTGAAAACCAGAAGGTAAAATGTCTCTTAAATATTATTCTGGTATCAGGCTTGCTTTTGGTAATGCTCTGTATATAAATATAAATTATTCACCATCTGTCTCTTGCAGTGCAGACAGACGTTCTCTCAAGGCTTCAAATCTGGAATAACATTACCATACAATGCATAATCAAGTGACTTGTATTTCTTTGCTTTGTAATAATTGAAGTCTTAAAAAATGATCAAACTGGAGAAAGGGTCAAGGTTTAGTACTGTTGCCAAATGAATTGTGGTCAACTTCGGCCATTGGCCATTCCGCTCCCGATCCGGTGCTTTGCTCACCTGAGGCCAGTTCTAATTAGAAAACCAGGAAATTTCGGTGTAAATTTGCCACTGGCGGATTGGGGCGCTCAGATTGGGTCGAACTTTATGGGCCTATAAATTCGTCTGTGCAGCGTCTGTTTTTCGGATGCTGACCGGCCTACTAAGCCCCCAATATGGCGGGCGGGAAGCGCGCACGCGTTCCCAGCTGGAAGTGCGCCACCTGCCACGTTGGAAAAGGAGGAAAAGTAGGTGTCCTGGGCCCGCGCCTGAAGCAGGAAAATGCAAATTAAGGACATGACGCCCGCTTGAGGCCCCCATTTCCTGTTTGCCCTGAGGCAGCCAGCACTCAGCAACAACCAGGCCTAGGGATTGCCTGTGGCCTACAAGGTAAGTTTCTCACATCACTCGCAGTTCTCCTCCTGACCCCCCCACCACCCCTCCCCATTTAATGTAAGTTGGCCCCGTTCCCGATCCCCAGCCTCCTCTGCTTCCCCCTCCGGCCCCCACCAGATCGTCCTCCTTGATCTCACTTACCTAGGGTCACTGCAACGCCATCAGCGACCCGATCTTGCGGACCTTCTCGCCGGCTCCATTATAATGAGGCCCAAGGCCCAATATCGGGGACAGTTCGGGCCTCAACATTCCAGTATTTGCCCTGCGGGGGGGCCCACCTCCCCCCGACAATGTGCCCGAGATTGGGCGCGCCCGGGTTTCTAGGCCATGACGTTGGTTGCCAGTGTTACCGTGACAGGAGGTTGCCGAGTCCGTCTGTTAACGTGTGTTAATCCGGATTACGTCCCCGGAGGGAATGTTAAGAGCGAGTGCAGAAATTCCAGTCATTGCCAGTGCACTAAATGACAGTGCATTGATGGGCGATTAATGCCACTCACTAGCTCTGTGCACAGTGGGAGCCTCACCCACACACAGTGGGGGGGGGAAGAGTTAAAATCAATACCCTCAGTACAGTTTATCCTTCTCCAAAGCGGTTGAGTATTTCCGGGGACAATAGGACTGTCTCGCTGCAATGGGGGGGGGTCGAGATGACTCGTACCCCCTCTCCTCCAAAAGCATCATTAACATTTTACTACATTCTCTGAATTTGTTGCACGTTTACAGAAAATCAACTAACACTGGATGAAAAATTGCTGTGTTTTAAAGTGCTCCCCGCACTTCTAAACTGCCCTGAGACTAACTGACTTAAATATCCTCTGATGAGGTTCGATAAAAGGTCATCGACCTGAAACGTTAACTCTGTTTCTATCTCCACAGATGCAGCCTGACCTGCTGAGTGTTCCCAGCATTTTTTGTTTTTATTTCAGATTTCCAGCATATGCGGTATTTTGCTTTTGTTTTTAAATATCAGCCTGGGGGCAGAAATGGATTTCAGACACTTTTTTTTTCTTGTCATTTTAAGTCTCTGCGTGGGGAGAGGGAGCGAGCGAGGGAAGGAGAGGGAGGGGGAGAGGGGGCGGGCGAGCGAGGGAGGGGGCGAGCGAGGGAGGGGAGCGAGGGAGGGGGCGAGCGAGGGAGGGAGCGAGGGAGGTGGAGGGGAGAGGGTCGAGCGAGGGAGGGGGAGGGGGGAGGGGGAGGGGGGCGAGCGAGGGAGGGAGGGGGAGAGGGGGCGAGCGAGGGAGGGGGGAGGGGAGAGGGGGCGAGCGAGGGAGGGGGAGAGGGGGCGAGCGGGGGAGGGGGCGGAGGGGGGAGGGGGTGAGCGAGGGAGGGGGCGAGCGAGGGGGGGGGGCGAGCGAGGGAGGGGGCGAGCGAGGGAGGGGGAGAGGGGGTGGGAGGGGGGAGGGGGAGAGGGGGTGAGCGAGGGAGGGGGCGAGGGAGGGGGCGAGCCAGGGAGGGAGGCAGGGAGGGAGGGAGGGGGCGAGGGAGGGAGGCAGGGAGGGAGGGGGAGAGAGAGGGGCGAGGGAGGGAGGGGGCGAGCGGGAGAGGGGGACCGAGCGAGGGAGTGAGAAGGGGATGGGAGAGAGAGAGCGAAGAGAAGGGGGAGAGGGAGTGAGACAAGGGGGAGAGGGAGTGAGAGAGAAGGGGTATGGGGGAGGGGGAGAGAAGGAGGGAGAAGGGAGAGAGAGAGAAGGGGAGGAAAAGAAAGAAAGAGAGCGAGCGAGAAGGATGGAGAGAGAGAGAGAGAGAGGAAAGGGGAGAGAGAGAGCAAATAGCCTTGTGGTTTCCAGTTGATGGGCTCTTACTGCCTTCACTTAGCCTGTAATGGAGCTAATGGCTGTTCAGCATCCTTGGAGACATCTGTATCCTGGTGGTTTCTGTTGCAGTCCGTGCTTGGAAGGGGTGTGGGTAGTCAGTGGAGTGACGGGAACACTTTGTAGAATAAGAAGCTGAGATGTATTGTTATACACGGAACTCATGCAGTTTCTTGACTTCTCAAGACATGAGAAGCTCTGATGGTGAGTTGAATGTTATTGGACTCCTTACCTGAGTGTGATTAAGAAAACGGAGCTGTGTAATCATCTCAAAGTAGTGCCTGTGGGTTTTATCGCTTTAAAACCCTGTGTTCTGTGTGAATGTGTGCTTTCACAGACTTAAAAGCACAACCCTCCTCTTGCTCAGATTTGCAAGCTTTGTGATATTTGCAGAGAAAAATCTGAGTGCTCCACATCGGATTCTCTCCCTGGTCAATGAAGGGGGATTTTTCTTTTTGCCTGAAATTGGAATTGTCCCCATTGAACATACTGTAGCCTGATAGAAATAACCAAAGTTGTGTCACGCAGGTGTCTTCAGTCTGGGGTCCGTGGGCCATAGGGGGGCCTGCGGAGGATCGCAGGGGGTTTGCGAAACCATCAGATGTCTGTCCGTCTATCTGTCATTCATCAAACCTCTGTACTCGTTAACCTACAAGCTCATGGTTGCTGTGTAGGAATAAAAAAATGTTTTGTGCAGTAAAAACGACATCTTCCTTGTGGTAACTGACAGTGTTTGGTAATTTAGGATTGGGATTCCCCGGGAGTGTGTCGCTGTCTGCGGGGTCCCCGGGAGTGTGTGGCTGTCTGCGGGGTCCCCGGGAGTGTGTGGCTGTCTGCGGGGTCCCCGGGAGTGTGTGGCTGTCTGCGGGGTCCCCGGGAGTGTGTGGCTGTCTGCGGGGTCCCCAGGAGTGTGTGGCTGTCTGCGGGGTCCCCGGGAGTGTGTCGATATTTGCAGAGGGTCTTTGGGAGTGTGTCGATATTTGCAGAGGGTCTTTGGGAGTGTGTCGATATTTGCAGAGGGTCTTTGGGAGTGTGTCGATATTTGCAGAGGGTCTTTGGGAGTGTGTCGATATTTGGGGTTTTGCGGTGGGGGTGTTCATATATGCGGGCGGTCTTTGGGAGTGTCAATATTTGGGGGTTCTGCGGGGGGTGTCGGTACATGCGGGCGGTCTTTGGAAGTGTGCCGATATTTGCCGGGGTTTGTGGGAGTATGTCTATATTTGCAGGGGGTCCCCGGGTGTGTGTCGATATTCTTAGGGGGTCTTTGGGAGTGTGTCGATATTTGGGGGTTGTGTGGGAGTGTGTCGATATTTGGGGGTTCTGTGGGAGTGTGTCGATATTTGGGGGCTCTGTGGGAGTGTGTCGATATTTGGGGGTCTTTGGGAGTGTGTCGATATTTGGGGGTTGTGTGGGAGTGTGTCGATATTTGGGGGCTCTGTGGGAGTGTGTCGATATTTGGGGGTCTTTGGGAGTGTGTCGATATTTGGGGGTTGTGTGGGAGTGTGTCGATATTTGGGGGTCTTTGGGAGTGTGTCGATATTTGGGGGCTCTGTGGGAGTGTGTCGATATTTGGGGGTCTTTGGGAGTGTGTCGATATTTGGGGGCTCTGTGGGAGTGTGTCGCTATTTGGGGGTTGTGTGGGAGTGTGTCGATATTTGGGGGCTCTGTGGGAGTGTGTCGATATTTGGGGGTCTTTGGGAGTGTGTCGATATTTGGGGGTTGTGTGGGAGTGTGTCGATATTTGGGGGCTCTGTGGGAGTGTGTCGATATTTGGGGGCTCTGTGGGAGTGTGTCGATATTTGGGGGTCTTTGGGAGTGTGTCGATATTTGGGGGTCTTTGGGAGTGTGTCGATATTTGGGGGCTCTGTGGGAGTGTGTCGCTATTTGGGGCTCTGTGGGAGTGTGTCGCTATTTGGGGGTTGTGTGGGAGTGTGTCGCTATTTGGGGGTCTTTGGGAGTGTGTCGCTATTTGGGGGTCTTTGGGAGTGTGTCGATATTTGGGGGTTGTGTGGGAGTGTGTCGATATTTGGGGGCTCTGTGGGAGTGTGTCGATATTTGGGGGTTCTGTGGGAGTGTGTCGATATTTGGGGGTCTTTGGGAGTGTGTCGATATTTGGGGGCTCTGTGGGAGTGTGTCGATATTTGGGGGTCTTTGGGAGTGTGTCGATATTTGGGGGCTCTGTGGGAGTGTGTCGATATTTGGGGGTTCTGTGGGAGTGTGTCGATATTTGGGGGTTCTGTGGGAGTGTGTCGCTATTTGGGGGTTGTGTGGGAGTGTGTCGATATTTGGGGGTTGTGTGGGAGTGTGTCGCTATTTGGGGGTTGTGTGGGAGTGTGTCGATATTTGGGGGTTGTGTGGGAGTGTGTCGATATTTGGGGGTTGTGTGGGAGTGTGTCGATATTTGGGGGCTCTGTGGGAGTGTGTCGATATTTGGGGGTTGTGTGGGAGTGTGTCGATATTTGGGGGCTCTGTGGGAGTGTGTCGATATTTGGGGGCTCTGTGGGAGTGTGTCGATATTTGGGGGTCTTTGGGAGTGTGTCGATATTTGGGGGCTCTGTGGGAGTGTGTCGATATTTGGGGGTCTTTGGGAGTGTGTCGATATTTGGGGGCTCTGTGGGAGTGTGTCGATATTTGGGGGCTCTGTGGGAGTGTGTCGATATTTGGGGGTTCTGTGGGAGTGTGTCGCTATTTGGGGGTTGTGTGGGAGTGTGTCGATATTTGGGGGCTCTGTGGGAGTGTGTCGCTATTTGGGGGCTCTGTGGGAGTGTGTCGATATTTGGGGGCTCTGTGGGAGTGTGTCGATATTTGGGGGCTCTGTGGGAGTGTGTCGCTATTTGGGGGCTCTGTGGGAGTGTGTCGATATTTGGGGGCTCTGTGGGAGTGTGTCGATATTTGGGGGTCTTTGGGAGTGTGTCGCTATTTGGGGGTTCTGTGGGAGTGTGTCGCTATTTGGGGGTCTTTGGGAGTGTGTCGATATTTGCGGGGGCTCTGCAGGAGTGTGTCGATATTTGGGGGTCTTTGGGAGTGTGTCTATTTGCGGGGGGTCTTTGGGAGTGTGTCGATATTTGCGGGGGCTCTGCAGGAGTGTGTCGATATTTGGGGGTCTTTGGGAGTGTGTCTATTTGCGGGGGGTCTGCGGGAGTGTGTCGATATTTGGGGGTCTTTGGGAGTGTGTCGATATTTGGGGCTCTGTGGGAGTGTGTCTATTTGCGGGGGGTCTGCAGGAGTGTGTCGATATTTGGGGGTTCTGCGGGAGTGTGTCGATATTTGCGGGGGGTCTGCGGGAGTGTGTCGATATTTGCGGGGGGTCTGCGGGAGTGTGTCGATATTTGCGGGGGGTCTGCGGGAGTGTGTCGATATTTGCGGGGGGTCTGCGGGAGCGTGTCGATATTTGCGGGGGGTCTGCGGGAGTGTGTCGATATTTGCGGGGGGTCTGCGGGAGTGTGTCGATATTTGCGGGGGGTCTGCGGGAGTGTGTCGATATTTGCGGGGGGTCTGCGGGAGTGTGTCGATGCCTGCGATTAGATCTCCTTACCTAAGGAAGGATATACTTGCCTTAGAGGGGGTGCAACGAAGGTTTCGCTAGATTGATTCCTGGGATGAGAGGGTTGTCCTGTGAGGAGAGATTGAGTAGAATGAGCCTATGTTCTCTGGAGTTTAGAAGAATGAGAGGTGATCTCATTGAAATGTATAAAATTCTTAGAGGGTAGATGCTGAGATGCTGTTTCCCCTGGCTGGAGAGTCCAGAACTAGGGGTCATAGTCTCAGGATACGGGGTCGGCCATTTAAGACCAAGATGAGGAAAAATTTCTTCACTCAGAGGGTTGTGAATCTTTGGAATTCTCTACCCCAGAGGGCTCGGTCGTTGAATATATTTAAGACTGAGATTGATGGATATTTGGACACCAATGAAATCAAGGGATATGGGGATCGGGCGGGAAAGTGGAGTTGAGGTCGAAGATCAGCCACGATCTTGTTGAATGGCGGAGCAGGCTTGAGGGGCCGTATGGCCTACTCCTACTCCTATTTCTTATGTTCTTAACAGTAAATCCCAACTCAAATTATTTAATTCGTAAGAACGAATCAGGTATGGATGAAAAATCCATTTCTGAACTGTAATTTTCAACTTCCAATAATGGTTTTATTTAATCTGTTGGTAGCTGGTTGAGGATGGATTGAAGATGCTAATTTTAGGCGTTACTGTCTGTATTGATGCTACTTGGGCTTACGAAGATCTACATCGAATTACTTAGAATCTATAGCACAGAAACAGGCCGTTTGGCCCAACTGGTTTGTGCCCTTGTTTATACTCCAAACCAGACTCCTCCCACTCTAATGGCATTTTCCAACCCTGCCCCTCCCCCCCCCCCCCCCACCGCGGGAGTGTGTCGATATTTGGGGGTTCTGCGGGAGTGTGTCGATATATATGCGGCTGCTCTTTGGAAGTGTGTCGATATTTGTTGGGGATCTGCAAGAATGTGTCGATATTTGTTGGAGGGGTCTGCGGGCGTGTGTCAATATATGCGGAGGATCTGCGGGAGTGTTCTCCCTCGTATAAGCATCAAACCTCTCCTTAAATGCATCGATTCGATCTGCTTCAATCACTCCATGTGGCAGCGAGTTCCACATTCTCACCATCTGCGTAAAGAAATTCCTCCTGAATTCTTTACTTGATGTTAGTGACTATCTTATATTTCTGCCCCCTTGTCCTGGATTCACCCACAAGTAGAAACAGCTTCTCCACATCCACCGTCTCGAACCCCTTCATAATTTTAAAGACCTCTATCAGGTCTCTCAGTCCTCCCTTTTCCAGAGAAAAGAGTCCCACCCTGCTCAATCTTTCCTGATAGTTGCATTCTCTCAATCCTGGTAACATCCTTCTCTGCACGAGTACAATCGTATTCACTGGATGTCTGAGCCTTGTTTGAGGCAGTCTCACCATATCCTGGTGTGTGAACAGAAATTAGGGTGGAGCAGGAAGGAGAGAGAGAGGGAGATTGAGGTGTGATTGATTGAAAGGAGAGAGAGAGAGATTGAGGTGTGATTGATTGAAGCCATGATGTGGAGATGCCGGTGATGGACTGGGGTGGACAAATGTAAGGAGTCGTACAACACCAGGTTATAGTCCAACAGCTTTATTTGAAATCACAAGCTTTCGGAGCTTTCCTCCTTCGTCAGGTTGATTGAAAGGAGAGAGAGAGAGATTGAGGAGTGATTGATTGAAAGGCCAGAATGAATGACCAACAGACACAGATGGAGAGATCAGTACTTTCTTGCTCTTCCAGAAGTACAGCAATGTAGCATCCACCTGAAGTACTGAGCAGACAGACAGGGCCTCGGTGTAATGTCGAATCTGAAGGACAGCACCTTTGATGGCAGGCTAATGCGATGAATCTCTGAATAATGAATGAATGGTTGATATCAATAAGCTTAATGGCCATTTTAAAACAATCTGTTGACCAGTGCTGGAAGGTTCTCTTGCCAATTAGTTAATATAAATTTTCCAACTCTGAGAAACTCAAAACTAAATGCAGCCCATCTGCTTGGGATCGATTTTGAGTTTAAGCAATTGTTTCCCTCAACCTCTTTCTCTCTTCCTCCCTTCCAACATTTACATATGAATTTAAAAATACCCACAATCGCAGAAATCCTCATCCGGGTCTCTGTGATACCCCTGGCTTGACTTTTCTGATGCCCTCCTGACCAGCCCCACAAGCTCCATCCAGCATAAGCCCATGGTGGCCATGGGACAGCTTACAGCACCCATCTGCTCTGTTGTCATTTCCTCAATCCCTGGTTGGGGTGGGAGGGTGAGCGGGCACCTTAAGAGAATGCTGCCTCATCGGTCCCTTCTCCTGCCATCCCACCCCCACCCCCCCCCCCCCCCCCCTCCAAGCTGGATGACTGGTGATCTGCCTGAGAGCAGTCATTAGGGTGTTTCCGATGTGGGTAAACTTTGCCATCTCTGCTCCTTTCAAACTATCGCCCAGTGTGTCAAGTCCAGCAGTGACAGATTCCTGTAACTGGGCGCCCAGAATCTCAGTGGTGCCAGTCAAACTGCTCCTGAAGGAAACGGTCCTTTGAGCTTGTTCTCTCACTGCTTTAGGTCGCCCTGCAGGTGGCAGTGAAGATGCAACTCACCCCCCGATACTCTGCATTTCATAGAATAGAATCAGACAGCAGTGAAGGACAGCATTCGGCCCATCGTGCCTGTACCGGCTCTTTGAAAGACCTACCCAATTAGTCGCACTCCCCTGCTAGTTCCCCATAGCCCTGCAAATTTTTCCTTTCAACCAAAACTCTGCTGCCCATATCCTAACTCGCACCAAGTCCCGTTCACCCATCACCCCCTGTGCTCGCTGACATACATTAGTTTCCAGTCCGGGAACGCCTCGATTTTAAAATTCTCACCCTTATTTCCAAATTCCTCCATGGCCTCGCCCCCTCCCTATCTCTGTGACCTCCTCCAGCCCTTCAACCCTCCGAGATCTCTGCGCTCCTCCAATTCTTGCCTCTTGCTCATCCCCGATTTTCTTCACTCCACCATTGGCGGCCGTGCCTTCAGCTGCCCAGGCCCTGAGCTCTGGAATTCCCTCCCTAAAACTCTCCACCTCTCCGCCTCTCTCTCCTCCTTTAAGACGATCCTTAAAACCCACCTCTTTGACCAAACATTTGGACACCTGCCTTAATATCTCCTTACGCGGCTCGGTGTCAAATTTTGTTTGATGATCGCTCCTGTGAAGCGCCTTGGGACGTTTTTCTACGTTAAAGGCGCTATATAAATGCAAGTTGTTGTTGTTGAGGGACATTCCTGCACGTTCTCCGGACGTTTACCTCCTGCATTAGCTGCCATCTGAAGGCAGCCCAGTGGAATATCAATCCCTTGCCCATGCCGCCTAATCTTGGGAAGAACCTAAAGGAAGAGAATAGGAGCTAAACTTTTAGGGGGTAAATTCGATAATCCCCGGAACTGGTTGCAAGCATCGCGGTCCGCGATTAACCCGCGCCCAGTGATTCTGCGGCAGTCATCACAAGACATTTGTGCTGCTGAGTCACTCACCCAATCGAAGCACCGCAATCCGGCCTTGACACAAGAATTCCGCCACATTCACATTTCTCCAGCAGTCGGGGCCCAAATCTTGGGTTAATTGCTCGCACCTCTTAAAGGCAGGCTGCACCTCTTAAAGGCAAGCTGCATCTCTTATTTGCAAAATATAAGATACGGGTCTGCACAGAATCTGAATGGAGATCAGACATCGCACGCGTAAAACACAGATGCAGGTCCCGTCCCTATGTTTACAAAGTGACGAGTTATGTTAAAATATTGAATAAAGGTTGTGCACTATTAAATACCACATCCTCCAATCTGCATAGGAACAGGAGTAGGCCATTCAGCCCCCTCGTGCCTTCTCCGCCATTTGATAAGATCATGGCTGATCTGTGATCGAACTCCATATACCCGCCTTAGCCCCATATCCCTTAATACCCTTGGTTCACAGAAATCTATCAATCTCAGATTTAAAATTCACAATTGAGCTAGCATCAACTTCCATTTGCAGACGAGCGTTCCGAACTTCTCCCACCCTTTGCGTGTAGAAGCGTTTCCTAACTTCACTCCTGCAAGTCCTGGCTCTACATGTTAGGCTTTGTCCCCTAGTCCTGGTATTCAAGTCTAGGAGACCTCCAAAAACAGGCACAAATGCACCAGCAGCCAGAAACAATAATCCAGCCACTAACCTGTAAATCCTGCATGGTCCCTTTAAATAGCAGTGGTGGGGGGGATCCTCCAGGCACTCGAAGACATGTTTAACTGGTCGTGGTTAAGACAGCGCTTTCAGTGGAACGTTAAGTGCCAAAATGGTGTCTATCCCTTTTAATGAGCGTTGCACACCTATCGAACTCATTTTCTCCTTACTTTACATGTTGCCGGCGTTCATTATCTGCGCACGCGCTAAACCCTTTACAAAGATGGCGTCCAGCACATGTTACGCTTGAAGCATATGCGTGCATCCCAGACGCCATCTTGGACATTCGGGAGTCCACGTAGCGCCGAAACAATGGGCGCTACATGACCGAATTCATAGCCCAAAGTGTGTCACCAGATACGGCCTTATAAGTCCAGTCGAATCATAAGAACATAAGAAATAGGAGCAGGAGTAGGCCAATCGGCCCCTCGAGCCTGCTCCGCCTTTCAATAAGATCATGGCTGATCTGATCCTAACCTCAAATCTAAATTCATGTCCAATTTCCTGCCCGCTCCCCGTAACCCCTAATTCCCTTTACTTCTAAGAAACTGTCTATTTCTGTTTTAAATTTATTTAATGATGTAGCTTCCACAGCTTCCTGGGGCAGCAAATTCCACAGACCTACTACCCTCTGAGTGAAGAAGTTTCTCCTCATCTCAGTTTTGAAAGAGCAGTCCCTTATTCTAAGATTATGCCCCCTAGTTCTAGTTTCACCCATCCTTGGGAACATCCTTACCGCATCCACCCGATCAAGCCCCTTCACAATCTTATATGTTTCAATAAGATCGCCTCTCATTCTTCTGAACTCCAATGAGTAGAGTCCCAATCTACTCAACCTCTCCTCATATGTCCACCCCCTCGTCCCCGGGATTAACCGAGTGAACCTTCTTTGTACTGCCTCGAGAGCAAGTATATCTTTTCTTAAGTATGGAGACCAAAACTGTATGCAGTATTCCAGGTGCGGTCTCACCAATACCTTATATAACTGCAGCAATACCTCCCTGTTTTTATATTCTATCCCCCGAGCAATAAAAGCCAACATTCCGTTGGCCTTCTTGATCACCTGCATACTAACTTTTTGATTTTCTTGCACTAGGACCCCCAGATCCCTTTGTACTGCAGTACTTTCCAGTTTCTTGCCATTAAGATAATAACTTGCTCTCTGATTTTTCCTGCCAAAGTGCATAACCTCACATTTTCCAATATTGTATTGCATCTGCCAAATCTCCGCCCACTCACCCAGCCTGTCTATATCCCCTTGTAGGTTTTTTACGTCCTCCTCACTCTCTACTTTCCCTCCCATCTTTGTATCATCTGCAAACTTTGATACGTTACACTCGGTCCCCTCCTCCAAATCGTTAATATAGATTGTAAAGAGTTGGGGACCCAGCACCGACCCCTGCGGAACACCACTGGCTACTGGTTGCCAGTCCGAGAATGAACCATTTATCCCAACTCTCTGCTTCCTGTTAGATAACCAATCCTCCACCCATGCCAGAATATTACCCCCAATCCAGTGATTCTTTATCTTGAGCAATAATCTTTTATGTGGCACCTTGTCGAATGCCTTCTGGAAGTCTAAATAAATCATACTTTTAAAGAAAGAAAAACTTGTATTTCTAAAGTGCCTTTCACAATCTCAGGACGCCCCAAAGCACTTTACAGCCAATTAAGTACTTTTGAAGTGTAGTCACTGTTGTAATGTAGGAAACGTGGCAGCCGATCTGCGCACAGCAAGATCCCACAAACATCAATGAGATAAATGACCAGATCAACTGTTGTCATGATGTTGGTTGAGGGATAAATATTGGCCAGGACACTGGGGAGAATTCTCCTGCTCTTCTTCGAAATAGACCCATGGGATCTTTTATGTTCACCTGAGAGGGCAGATGGGGCCTTGGTTTAATGTTACATCCAAAAGATGGCACCTCGAATAGTGCAGCACTCCCTCAGTACTGCCCTGGGAGTGTTTGATCGGACAGTGCAGAGGGAGCTTTACTCTGTATCTAACCCGTGCTGTACCTGCCCTGGGAGTGTTTGATGGGACAGTGTAGAGGGAGCTTTACTCTGTATCTAACCCGTGCTGTACCTGCCCTGGGAGTGTTTGATGGGACAGTGTAGAGGGAGCTTTACTCTGTATCTAACCCGTGCTGTACCTGCCCTGGGAGTGTTTGATGGGACAGTGTAGAGGGAGCTTTACTCTGTATCTAACCCGTGCTGTACCTGCCCTGGGAGTGTTTGATGGGACAGTGTAGAAGGAGCTTTACTCTGTATCTAACCCTGTACCTGCCCTGGGAGTGTTTGATGGGACAGTGTAGAGGGAGCTTTACTCTGTATCTAACCCGTGCTGTACCTGCCTGGGAGTGTTTGATGGGACAGTGTAGAGTGAGCTTTATTCTCTATCTAACACATGATTTAACTTGGCCTTGACTGTGTATGTGCTGTCACCGGATGCCCAAAGCTGGAAGAATATCCCTTCAGTTCAATAGCACAAAGATTGCTAACCAGCCTTTCAGTGTGAGTGCGCACTGTGCTTCGAATGTGTCAGACTTTGGGTGATTACAGTGGTTATGTGATCAGTTGTTTGGACGATAATGCTGCTAAAAAGACTTTGTAATCAGAGTTCAGGGCTGCATTGATGCGATGAGTAAGCAGTGAGTCAGGACTTGAGTACCAGGAGTTTTATTCCATTTCATAATGGGAAATCCTAGCTCTCTGGAGGCCCATGTATTGACATCTTTGAAAGCATGCTCTGTCCCATTTGGTCTCTATGCTAATTACCTAATTGTTGTTACTGACTTTTTTTAAAGCGGTACACACATTACTTCCAGTGCTCCACACTGGAGTGATTTCTGTTTCTTCGATATGAACACTCTCGGTGCCCTCCCTTCACCTGCCCGTTTCGCTGACCCGCACACCACCTGCGACAAGAGGCCTCACTGTTAGTGTCCCATTTATCGCCTCCGCCAATTCCAGTTCTCTGCTGGATGCTGGGGAGTGTGTGGCAGAAAGGTCAAGTATCATTTCATCTTTTCTAGTGTCATCCATACTTCCTGTAACTCACTCCTGGGTATCTGTTATTCTATATATAAACCCCCTGAACCCCTCGATTAGATTCCAGCCTGTAACTCACTCCCGGGTATCTGTTATTCTATATATAAACCCCCTGAACCCCTCAATTAGATTCCAGTCTGTAACTCCCTCCCAGGTATCCATTATTCTATATATAAACCATCTGAACCCCTTGATTAGATTCCAGTCTGTAACTCACTCCCAGCAACAACTTGCATTTATATAGCACCTTTTAATGTAGTAAAACATCCCAAGGCACAAGACAGGAGCGATGATCAAACAAAATTTGACACCAAGCCACATAAAGAGATATTAGGACAGGTGACCAAAAGCTTGATCAAAGAGATAGGTTTTAAGGAGCATCTTAAAGGAAGAGCAAAAGGTAGAGATGCAGAGAGGTTCAGGGAGGGAATTCCAGAGCTTCGGGCCTTCGTTATTCCCAGGCATCCAATATTCTCTTTTTGACCTCCAGAGTCAGAATTTAGCTTCCTGTTTCAAGTTGAGATTTCTGTGAACCTGTTTGTTTTCATAACTCCTGTTTTTGAGTAACTCAGTCATTCAGGAATTTCCTGCTCCCTTCAAAATATGTGCAACTGTGAGCTGTGATCAGAAATGTCGAGACTGACACAGCTGGGGTGGGTGGGGGGGTTAGACAGACAAAGAAAGAGGGGGAGAGAGAGTGAGACCCGTGCAGAAACACTGGGAACCAGCTAGCCCTTGGAGCAGGAATTCCTCTCGAAAACGTTGGAGTGTTGATCAGGAAATAGCAAGAAGATGTAATGTTGCACGTAGCATTTTTTGTTGTTGTTACTGTACACTGATTCTATGTCAGTGGTGTTTAAACACCACCAAGGATGGTGTTTGCAAAACATGCCAATCGTCAGCTGTCATAATACTCCCGTATATTCTTTTTCAAAATATATTTTTGTACTTCTTTACACTTCCCACCCCTTTCCCCGAAGAATATATTGCCAATTTTCTTTCGCCAATCCACGGCAGCCTCCCACTGCAGGACCTCCTGCAGGAGACTGTGCCTGATTGCCATTGCTGTTTTCTTAGTTGTCCTGACAAAACAGCAAAAATTTCCAGGCCAAATGGCACCCTGCACTGACTGTATCTCTGCTGATGTTAATCCAGCTCCCTCACGCCATAACTCATTAATCCCTCCCCCACAGCGCCCTGTGTTAATGACTGTATCTCTACTGGTGTTAATCCAGCTCCCTCACACTGTGCGGCACAGTAATGTTAAAATTAAGAACTGGTAGAAATGGGTTAGGTACCTGATTTTCACCACCAGGGTTTAAATCCACCCAAACTGCGGGGATAAAAGTTTCACCTGCCTGTTGCTTGTATGTGCTTTTTCCGAATTGACTTCGGGCCGTATCAGCCCAGCTTCTAGTGGGTATTGATCCACAGCACAAAACCAGCCCTAATCTCAATCAGAGAGGCCACAAGGATGGCTGGTGTAGTAAATAGGAGGGGGAGAAAAATCACACCAGGGCATTATGAGTGTTCCACTGAGTCTGGGGGTGAGACATTGTCTGGGTGATGTAGAGGGAGCTTTGCTGCACCTGAGCTGGCAATGCTCATAATGAGGTGTTCCATTCCCCAGCACTGAGATCCTTCCTCGTGATGACCTTAACACTTTAATCTGCTTTTGGGCTGCATATACTGATACCACCACAGGTCCCAGCCAGAATGGAAATGATTGGATAATTCCCCCGTCAATCACGCCTGGAGACTGCACTGCTGTAAGTGACTGGGATTGATTTTACGCATGTAATTTGTATTATGTAACGACCCTCCACTCACTGCATTTTGTTGGAGAAATAATCCTGCTTTTATCGGGAGACTTTGCTGTAGTTTCGAACATGAGTTCTGTTTGCAGTAGTTCGTAGAGACTCTGTTTAAATAGAGTCTGTTTGTCGAGTAAATGGACTATATTTGCTGTAAATCCCGTCCTGCCTCCAATTCATTGGCTTTCGCAATGGGGGAAGGTGCATCAGAGTCCTTCAGACTGTTTGAGCTCTTTCTTTTCTGTAATTGAGATTAATTCCAGGCATATAAAACCAAACAGCTGGTTTGTAAGATTACAGTCGATGGCAAGTGATGTGTGGCCCTTTGTGAGAAATGTTTTGCATTACCATTTTAATCTGGATTAATTAAATATGTTTACTGGCTTTACTGATTACTGTCATGTTCAACTCTCAATCTGTGACTGCCTACACTCCTCAGAACCAGCCGTCTGCCACCCTTTTGGACTGGAAATTCTTTGTGCTATTTTACTGCAAATTGGCTTTGCGGTGGGCTTGTACATAGGAGATGAAATTTAATGCAGACAAGTGTTATGTGATGCATTTTGGAAGGAAGAATGAGGAGAGACAAAATAAACTAAATGGTACAATTTTAAAGAGAGACCTGGGGGTTCACATACACAAATCTTTGAAGGTGGCAATGACAAGTCAATGAGGCTGTTTTTTTTAAAAAAGCGCATGGGATCCTTGTCTTTATAAATAGCAGCTTAAAGTACAAAAGCAAGGAACTTATGCTAAACCTTTACAAATCACTGGTTAGGCCTCAGCTGGAGTCTTGGGTCCAATTTGGCCATCACATTTCAGGAAGGATGTGAAGGCCTCAGACTGAGTGCAGAGGAGATTTACTAGAATGGTACCGGGTATGTGAGACTTCAGTTACATGGAGAGACTGGAGAAGCTGGGGTTGTTCTCCTTGGAGCACAGAAGGATAAGGGGAGATTCAATGGAGGTGTTCAAAATTATCAAGGGTTTTGAAACGGTGGATGGGGAGAGACTGTTTCCATTGGTAGGAGGGTCAATAACCAGAGGACACAGATTTAAAATAATTAGCAAAAGAACTAGAGGGGAGATGGTGAGAAATATTTATACTCAGCGAGTTGTTATGATCTGGAATGCACTGTCTGAAAGGGCGGTGGAAGCAGATTCAGTAATAACTTTCAAAAGGGGAATTGGATAAATACTTGAAAAGGAAAAAATTAACAGGGCTATGGGGAAAGAGCGGTGGGAGTGGAACTAATTGGATAGCACTTTCAAAGAGCTGACACAGGCACGATGGACCGAATGGCCACCTTCTGTGCTGTACGATTCTGTGATCTCTGCGACCTCTTCCAGCTCACCAGGCCAGCCTGCAGCCTATCCTATTCCGACTCTGACCTCCTGTATATCCTCCTTCCCTTCCCTTACTGGTTGCTACGTTTTTGAGGAATGGTTTTTCATTGATCGAGCTGCCTGAAAGCATGGTTAAAACTCAAAATTCCTGAGATGCTATGATCCTTTTGTTGTGTGTATGATTATATTTACCAACAGATGAAAATTCTGGACAGGAAAAGACCAGCTGTTCCTTTTTATTTTATTCGTTCAGGGGATGTGGGCGTCGCTGGCAAGGCCGGCATTTATTGCCCATCCCTAATTGCCCTTGAGAAGGTGGTGGTGAGCCGCCTTCTTGAACCGCTGCAGTCCGTGCGTAGCGAGATTGTACAACTGAGTGGCTTGCTAGGCCATTTCAGAGGGCGATTAAGAATCAACCACATTGCTGTGGGTCTGGAGTCATATATCGGCCAGACCGGGTAAGGACAGCAGGTTTCCTCCCCTAAAGGACATTAGTGAACCAGATGGGTTTTTACGACAATCCGGTAGTTTCATGGCCACCATTACTGATACTAGCTTTTTATTCCAGATTTTTATTTCATTAATTGAATTTAAATTCCCCAGCTGCCGTGGCAGGATTTGAACTCATGACTCTGGATTATTAGTCCAGACCTCTGGCCTCCATCCAGCCTTTTCCATACAGTTGTGATTGTTACAAACTGGATAGCCCGGTGGTGAAGGATAGAATACTGGAGCCTGGTCTTCAGTTGCTTCCAAGCCTCTATTCACAGAGCTCCACACTACACCAACCACACCCTAGATCAGCTCTCTTATAAATGGATGCGAGAGAGTTCCCAATTGATATGCACCACCTGAATACAATTAACACTGATATAAATCACATGGATACAATTAACAGTGATGCCTCATGCATCACAATGCAGACACTCCCTACCCGCCCGGAGCCATGTAATCTCCCGGGAGAGGTGAGAAAACAGATTAAAACCCAAAGCCAATTAGGACAAAAAAATCTGGAAAATTCCTCTCCAACCTCCCCCTCACCAGAAGATCACGTTGACCGTGAGTTACTTTGCTCAGCACCAATCTCATGTCTGATGTGATCTCTGCTCTAGTCAGGAATCAGTCCAGCTCTCTTTTGAACGTGTACAGCGAATCAGCACTCAACATAGAAAATAGGAGCAGGAGTAGGCCATTTGGCCCTTCGAGCCTGCTCCGCCATTCAATATGATCATGGCTGATCCTCTATCTCAATACCATATTCCTGCTCTCTCCCCATACCCCTTGATGCCTTTTGTGTCTAGAAATTTATCTAGCTCCTTCTTAAATATATTCAGTGACTTGGCCTCCACTGCCTTCTGTGGTAGAGAATTCCACTGGTTCACCACCCTCTGAGTGAAGAAATTTCTCCTCATCTCAGTCCTAAATGTCCTACCCCGTATCGTGAGACTGTGACCCCTCGTTCTGGACCCCCCCCCCCCCACAACCAGGGGAAACATCCTCCCTGCATCCAGTCTGTCTAGCCCTGTCACAAATTTATATGTTTCAATGAGATCCCCTCTCATTCTTCTAAACTCGAGTAAATACAGGCAGAGTCGACCCAATCTCTCCTCATACGATAGTCCTGCCATCCCAGGAGTCCGTCTGGTGAACCTTCACTGCACTCCCTCTATGGCAAGTATATCCTTTCTTAGACACATAGAAAATAGGAGCAAGAGTAGGCCATTCGGCCCTTCGGGCCTGCTCCGCCATTCAAAATGATCATGGCTGATCGTCTAACTCAGTACCCTGTTCCCACTTTTTCCTCATATCCCTTGATCCCTTTAGCATTAGGAAATATATCTATCTCCTTCTTGAATACATCTAATGACTTGGTCTCCACTGCCTTCTGTGGTAGAGAATTCCACAGGTTCACCACCCTCTGAGTGAAGAAATTTCTCCTCGTCTCGGTTCTAAATGGCATACCCCATATCGTGAGACTGTGACCCCTGGTTCTGGACTCCCCAGCCATCGGAAACATCCTCCCTGCATTTAGTCTGTCTAGTCCTGTTAGAATTTTATATGTTTCGATGAGATCACCTCTCATTCTTCTAAACTCTAGTGAATATAGACCTAATCAACCCAATCTCTCCTCAAACGTCAGTCCTGCCATCCCAGGAATCAGTCTGGTAAACCTTCGTTGCATTCCCTCCATGGCAAGGACATCCTTCCTCAGATAAGGAGACCAAAACTGCACACAATATTCCAGGTGTGGTCTCACCAAGGCCCTGCAATGAAGGCCAACATACCATTTGCCTTCCTAACTGCTTGGTGCACCTGCATGTTTGCTTTCAGTGACTGGTGTACAAGGACACCCAGGTCCCTTTTGTACATCAACATTCCCCAATCTATCACCATTTAAATAATACTCTGCCTTTCTGTTTTTCCTTCCGAAGTGGATAACTTCACATTTATCTACATTATACTGCATCTGCCATGTATTTGCCCACTCACTCAACTTGTCTAAATCGCCTCGATAAAGTCCCACATAAGAGGTTAGTGTGCAAAATTAAAGCACATGGGATTGGTGGTAATATACTGGCATGGATTGAAAATTGGTTAACAGACAGGAAACAGAGAGTAGGAATAAATGGGTCTTTTCCGGGTGGCAGGCAGTGACTAGTGGGGTACCGCAGGGATCAGTACTTGAGCCCCAGCTATTCACAATATATATCAATGATTTGGATGAGGGAACCAAATGTAATATTCCCTTTGCATCCTCCTCACAACTCACAATCCCACCTAGTTTTGTGTCGTTAGCAAACTTGGAAATATTACATTTGGTTCCCTCATCCAAATCATTGATATATATTGTGAATAGCTGGGGCCCAAGCACTGATCCCTGCGGTACCCCCTTAGTCACTGCCTGCCACCCGGAAAAGACCCATTTATTCCTACTCTGTTTCCTGTCTGTTAACCAATTTTCAAACCATGCCAGTATATTACCACCAATCCCATGTGCTTTAATTTTGCACACTAACCTCTTAGGTGGGACTTTATCAAAGGCCTTCTGAAAATCCAAATAAACCACATCCACTGGTTCTCCCTTATCTATTCTACCAGTTACAACTTCAAAAAACTCCAGTAGGTTTGTCAAACATGATTTCCCTTTCATAAATCCATGTTGACTTTGTCTAATCCCGTTGATATTTTCTAAGTGTCCTGTTATCACATCCTTTATAATAGACTCTAGCATTTTCCCTGCTACTGATGTTAGGCTAACAGGTCTGTAGTTTCCTGTTTTCTCTCTCCCTCCTTTTTTAAATAGTGGGTTTACATTTGCCACCCTCCAATCTGCAGGAACTGTTCCATAATCGACGTTAATTCCATGATCGCACAATCCAGCTACTTGTTCCAACGGCCTATTGTTCTCTGGGAGTAGAAGGACGGCCTAACACCTAGCCTAGTTCGACCCTTGTGTGAACTGATGCATTTAATGAATACATGAATACAGGTGACCAGGGTGGAGGGTGCGGGGAGTGGGAATGGAAGGGGACCCTCAACATGGCTGCCGTACTTTAGTGGCGAGTAGAGGTCAGGCACATTCTCACGGCGGAGGGGGAGGGAAATCATCACCGGGCAGCTGTTTTGTACGTTCTGACGTCCTGGCGTCGACATTCACCTGTTTTTGGATCGCGAAACGGCTTCCTATGCCTCCAAAATGGTGGGCAGGAAAAACACGCTCGTTATGGGCTGGAAATGCGCCACCTGCCATATTGGTAAATGCCAAAAAATCGGCGTGTAATGCCCGTACCTGAAAGAGGCCTAATGCCTGCTCGAGGCCCCCACTGCAAGATTGGTTTGTCCTGTTAGGCTGCAACCAACAAATATTTCTCCTCGTGACCCCACATTCAAAGCAGGTGGGCTGCTGCCGCGGCTACTGCTACCCCCCCCCCCCAACACCGATCGGCACCGCGAACCCATTCCCCCCCCCCCACCGATCCTGACTTTAGCCCTCCCCGATCGCTGCCCACCGCTTCCTGCCGCACCCACCCCCCTACTGTTCGGCACAACTTAAACCTCCCTGCCCCCCGGATCCTGACTTCTGCCCTTCCCAAACACCGCCCACTGCTACCCCCCCCCCTCCCTCCCCGATCGCCTACCCTCCCGGTCACACCCGCCTCCTCCCTCCTTCCCAACCTCTTTACCTGAGGGCCGCCGATGGCACCTCAGCCGCCTGGACCTCCATTCCTCTCTGTCAGCGAGCTGCCTAGGGGACGCCCATTAGGTGTCCGCTGTTCGCCGGCTCGATGATGATGAGGTCCAAGGCCCAATATTGGGTGTGCCTTGGGCCAATCCATTCAGGCACGGGCTGATCCTGGGCCGAACCTCTCGGCCCCTGACTCAGGGCAGGAATGGCAGGCAATTTGGGCCCAGGCCCCTCGGTTGAGCAATGAGTGGCTCAGCAAACCTCACAGGGTGAGGAGAAAAAAGCGGTGAAAATAAGGGTTTAACGATCCCTTTTTAAATGCTTCAAAGAAGGGGAATAGAGACATTTGTTTTGAAAAAGGTTGTGGGACCCATTGTGTCCCTCTCCTTTGGCCCTCAAGCTGACTGATGACGATGTTCAGTTACCTTGTGCAAAGAGCTCTACTGAATTTATTCCCTCCCCCGTCTCCCACCCAAAAAGCACCCAGCCCAAAAAGTTGCACCTTCCAGATTTGAAATTATTCTACCTTTCCTTTTATTGAAAATCTAACTTTTTTAAAAAATTGTTTTTGAAGTCGAGAGCTGCAGAAACACTTTTTTTTCTCAATACATTTTTTTTCCTATCCCTCCCTTCACGATTATTTCCCTTGTGGAACACAAGAGGGATACAAATCCACAGAAGGGATTTGCTTTCCAGTAACGCTGTACCAGCTTGGGACTCCCTCCCCATGCCCTCTGACCCCTCCGAGTTAATCTGCATAAAGGAATGACAAGCATTTTAGCTCAACAGGAACAGACGGGGCTGGAGTCTGAAGCAAAAGGGCTGGGTGCTCGGGAGAGAGAGAGCTGAGAAAGTTTTCAATCAGTGTGTGTGTGTGTTTGTGTGTGTGAGTGAGTGAGTGAGCTTCGAAAACCTCCCTGCGGAAAAGAAAGTGAAATGAACTCGTGGAGTCCTGACTGGTGGTGGAGATGTGGCTGTAGAGTGTCTGAGACTGTTTTGACGATTTATTGACTTCATGCAAAAGAGGATAAAAGGGCTCCTGTTTAAGCAGGACGAAAATGGGGCAGACGTCAGTGTCGAGCTCCTCTCAGACTGCAAGTGGTGAGTAAAACTGCAGTGACTCTCCCTCCAGAGCTTCAGCTGAGGCGGCTCCAGACTGAGGGATTCGTGTTTCAAATGAATGGAGTTAGTGACTTTTAAAAAAAAACTAGTTTTCTGCTAAAAGTCAGTTAAAACTGTGATTTTTTTTAAAGAACGGTTAACCAAATAACATAAATTAAATACTTGGGGTAGTTTTAAAGTGAATTTGCATATTGTACCGTACTGGCATCCTGTTGCCTCTCTGTACTGTTCAACTCTGTCCGGTTTTGCGTATCTGCACTTATCGTTCCTTCCCCCCAGTACTCATTGTGTTGAATATGCACATTGAGGTTTAACCCTTACCCTGTTAAATATCCCAAAGTCTACACAGCAGTTGGAGCAGCCAGTGATTTATATCCGCCATCTGTCCTCCAAACCGGAGGATGTCTTTACTTTTCAGAGCAGTGCGACTCCTTACTTAAGACACCAATCTGTTGACGCCAATCATCACTTCTCCTTTTTCTCTAAACTCCGTAAATTTCTACGGCATGAAACTGAGACTGAAGATGTGAGTGTGTTGCCTTGGAGACACCGAATGGCGCCTCGATCCTCAGGCGTCAGTCGAGATGAGTCAGGCAGTGATGAGGTGATAGAGGGAAATCAGAGACTGTATTTTTTTACGGTGAGGGGTGAAGCGGGGAAGGGGGGGGGAATGGAGGGAGGGAGGGAAGAGGAGCTGTGCTGGTTTACACCCCCTGTCAACCGGAGTCAGAGCAGCGTCAGTGAAGGTCGGGGGTGGGCTGCCTCCCATCGAACGTAGGAACAGAAAGAGGCCACTCAGCCCCTCGAGCCTGTTCCGCCATTCAATTAGATCATGGCTGATCTGTACCTCAACTCCATTTACCTGCCTTGGTTCCGTAACCCTTAATACCCTTACCGGACAAAAATAACCTCAGATATCAACCTCCTGTGACGAGGGGGAAGTTTTACTGATAAAGAGAAGGGTTTGAACATTCAGGGAGGAATCTTAATGACCCTGATGAGGAGGTAACAACCAAAGGTTACTGTAGTTAGGGGGGAGTGCAGGAGGTGAGACGGAGTGGGGCAAAAGATATCAAATGGAAAGGGCTGAAGGGTCGTCTTCAGCCATGCGTATCACATGACTTGAGGTGCTGGCCTGAAGGAACCTTATTTGGGTCACAAGTTAAGGCTTGCCATGGGGAGGAAGTGGCTATGTGGTGAGAGGGGGGGGGAGGGGAAGTTTGTTTATTTTTAGAGAATTGTGCATCTCCTGGGGGTTCAAAGGAAAGCAGGCCCGGAAGAATCTAGTCATGGAGAGCAATCCCAAGTAAGCATAGATGGAGGAGCTGCCATTCAGATGATTATATGGAAAGGGAAATTCTAATAAGTTGGGGTTATTTTCATAAAACTGTTAAACCAGAGAATGTTTCTCACAGGGGTGATGCAGTTGTATTAAGAGAAGTTTCGGGAACAACTGGCTTCCTGAGCATTTTGACTGGCTGTTGGGGAAGTTCCTTTCCACACTTGATGTCTATACTAGGGGGTGGAAGAGAGGAAGTTTGGTTTCTTTTTGATGTTGTTTGACACAGTGCAGTTCGTTTTAGATGCCTTTAACTTGTTGCCTTTGGTTCCTTCTCCTGTCAGGGACCAGTCGGGGGGTTTTCAACAACCCTTTCTACAAAACCATGAAATGTTCTTACACCGAGCTCTAAGTCAGTGATGCCATCTCCCTCCCCTCCTGCCTGACAACTTACAATATTCCTTGATTTTTTGTTTGTCATGTTGTCTCATTATTTATAGTTAACCATGGAATCGTATAGAAACCTAAAAATCTCCCGACAAGAGGAGGCCATTTGTCCCATTGTACCAGTGTCGGTACTAGCTCCACATGGGAGCTGTCTGCTCTGATTCCATTTCCATTGCTCTCTCCCTCTATCCTTTAAATGCCAGCTTGGCTCAGTTGATGACACTGTCACCTCTGAGCCAGAAGGTCATGGGTTCAAGTCCCACGAGAGGAATTGAGCACGTAATCTGGGGAGGGAGTGCTGCACTGTCGGAGGCGCTGTATTTCGGGATGATAAACTAAACCGAGGCCCTGTCTGCCTGTTCAAGTGGACGTAGAAGATTCCATGGGACTATTCGAAGAAAAGTTCTCCTGGTGTCCTGGCTAACATTTATCCCTTAGATAATACCATTAAAAATACGTTAACTGGTTGTTATCACATTGCTGTTTGTGGGATCTTGCTGTGGGTAAATTGGCTGCCACGTTTCCTACATTACAACAGTGACTACACTTCAAAAGTACTTCATTGGCTGTAAAGCGCTTTGGGACATCCTGAGGTTGTGAAAAGCTGGAATACAAAGGGGAGGGAGTTATGCTTTAGTCATACAGAGCCTTGGTCACATCCCATCTGGAGTACTGCGTTCAGTTCTGGGCACCGCACCACAGGAAAGATATATTGGCCTTGGAAAGCATACACTATAGATTCACCAGTGATACAGGGCTTAAAGGGTTAAATTGAGGGGACACTTAAAATTAGAGCTAGGCCATTCAGGAGTGAAATCAGAAAGCACTTCTTCACACAAAGGGTAGTGGAAATCTCGAACTCTCCTCCACAAGGCTGTTGAGGCTGGGGGTCAATTGAAAATTTCGCAACTGAGAACGATAGATTTTTGTTAGGCAAGGGTATTGGAACCAAGCCGGGTAAATGGAGTTAAGATACAGATCAGCCGTGATCTAATGGAATGGCGGAACAGACTCGAGGGGCTGAATGGCCTCCTCCTGTTCCAATGTTCTAAACCATCAGCAGAAACACTGTGTGTAAACAGGGTTTCCGCTGAGCTTCCGCCAAAGTTATGTCGGTGGAGCGGGAGGAGCCCCGAGGAAATTACCGCCATCGGTAATTACGATAATGCCCCAGTGGCTCAGTTCCTAGCATTTGACCGTGCTTTCTCATACCTCAAAGGGTACAGTGGACAGCGTGTATACATTGCTGTATGAACAAGAACCCCGAACAACTGAATGTTCACTAGATTGATTCCTGGGATGAGAGGGTTGTCCTATGAGGAGAGATTGAGTAGAATGGGCCTCTACTCTCTGGCGTTTTAAAAGAACGAGAGGTGATTTCATTGAAGCATGTAAGATTCTGAGGGGGCTTGATAGGGTAGATGCTGAGAGGCTGTTTCCCTTGGCTGGAGAGTCTAGAACTTAGGGGACATAGTCTCAGGATAAGGGGTCGGACATTTAGGATCGAGATGAGAAATTTCTTCACTCAGAGGGTTGTGAATATTTGGAATTCTCTACCCCAGAGGGCTGTGGATGCTCAGTCGTTGAGTATATTCAAGGCTGAGATCAATAGATTTTTGGACTCTAAGGGATATGTGGATCAGGCGGGAAAGTGGAGTTGAGGTCGAAGATCAGCCACGATCTTACTGAATGGCGGAGCAGGCTCGAGGGGCCGTATGGCCTACTCCTGCTCCTATTTCTTATGTTCTTATGTTAAGGAGTGTCAATGGTGTGACTGTCCCCACCTGTGTCAGGAATTTTTATTTTATAAGTGCTTTGCTAATACAGGACTGCAATAATATATTCACAGTGAACTCATCTCAGCGTGTGGCAGAAACAGCCATGTGCCTCACTATCAGGAAAGACTGAACAGGCTGAGCCTCTTTTCTCCAGAAAAGAGGAGGCTGAGGGGGTGACCTGATAGAGGTCTTTAAAATTATGAAGGGGTTCGATAGGGTAGATGTAGAGAAAATGTTTCCACTTAGAGGGAGTCCAAAACTAGGGGTCATAAATATAAGATAGTCACTAATAAATCCAATAAGAAATTCAGGGGAAACTTCTTTACCCAGAGAGTGGTTAGAATGTGGAACTCGCTACCACAAGGAGTAGTTGAGGTGAATAGCACAGATGCATTTAAGGGGAAGCTGGGTAAACACATGAGGGAGAAAGGAATAGAAGGATATGGTGATAGGGTGAGATGCAGTAAGGTGGGAGGAAGCTCGTGTGGAGCATAAACACCAGCATAGACCAGTTGGGCCGAATGGCCTGTTTCTGTGGTGTGAATTCTGTGCACTCTCCATCCAATTGCCTCAGTGTACCTGTCCCAGTCTGCTCGTGACTTTCTGTTGAGTGATTGCACAGGTCTGTCACGTGGCTGACCCAGGTATGTAGTTGCCCCAAATCTTTGTTAATATTGTGAATAGAGCAGTAACATCCCCACTGTTGAAATAAATTCACTGATTAAAATTGGTTGTTGAGCGAAACGTGCAAAAGTACAATTATTAGGACCCTGAAGGACGTGGTGAAGCAACACCATGTGTGGTTTGAGTCACACCGATGGAGGGCTGCACTGATCCACTTCTCAATTGTCCTGACCTCTCCTGCACCTTGGTTTAAGTCAGAGTTGATGCCTGATGCTTGCTCATGGGTTGAGTCACTGTCAGGTGGACAGATGTTCCCTTGGAATGCTCTCCTGGCCGGCCTCCCATCTTCAACCCTCCATAAACTTGAACTCATCCAAAACTCGCACCAAGTCCCATTCACCCATCACCCTTGTGCTCTCTGACCCACATTGGCTCCCAGTCTGAAAGCACCTCAATTTTAAAATGCTCATTCTTGTTTTCAAATCCCTCCATGGCCTCACTCCTCACTATCTCTGTAACCTCCTCCAGCTCTACAACTCACCGAGATCTCTGTGCTCCAATTGTGGCCTCTTGCGCATTCCCTATTTTAGTGACTCCACCATTGTTGGCCATGCCTTCAGCTCCCTAGGTCCCAAGGTCTGGAATTCTCTCCCTAAACCTCTCCGCCTCTCTCTCCTCCTTCAAGACGCTCCTTAAAACCTACCTCTTTGACCAAGCACCTGTCTTAACATCTCCTTATGTGGCTCAGTGTCAAATTTTGTTTGAAAATCGCTCCTGTGTGTTATAAACTGGATAGCCGGGTGGTGAAGGCTAGAATACTAGAGCCTGGTCTCCAGTTGCTCCAAGACTTTATTCACAGAGCTCCACACAACAACACAAACCACACCTTAGATCAGCTTTCATATATGGATACAAGAGAGTTCCCAATTGATACGCACCACCTGAATACAATTAACACTAATTGATCACATGGACACAGTTAACACTGTTAAGAGCCTTGGGATGTTTTACTACGCTAAAGGTGTTGTATAAATGCAAGTTGTTGTTGTAAGGAGGAAGAGTCTCCTTAGGGCCATATTGAGGCCGGGCATTCACTGTGCACTTTGGGCTGTGACACGGGTGGGCCCAAGCAAGGGGAGAAGGTACAAATCAAATTGGTCGTTCTGCAAATAAAATTTTCAGTATTGTGAGGCAGATTGGTAGCTGTGGCTCGGTGGGCAGCACTCTCGCCTCTGAGTCAGAAGGTCGTAGGTTCTTAGCCCCACCCGAGACTTGAGCACAAAATCTGGGCTGAGACTCCAGTGCAGTACTGAGGGAGCGCTGCACTGTCGGAGGTCCCATCTTTCGATGGAATGCTAAACCATGACCCCGTCTGCCCTCTCGGGTGGATGTAAAAGATCTTCGTACAGAGTCACCTGTGAAACGGGCTGTCTTACGCACAGCTGCTGAACCTGCGATTTATGCTGTGTGTGTTTGGGAGCGAGAAGGCAGGATTTCCTGTGCCGCCCATGACTCATACTTTGAGTTCTTGCCTGAGGTGATGGTGTAAACTAATAATGAAAAATAATTGCATTGCAAAATAGTTTTGTCCAGTGAGGTGATTCCCGCGCTGAGAGGTTTGGGAGAGGCAGGAAATCTGAAAGAAACTGGATGGTTGGTGCAGGAGTAATGAGTTTTACTAATTGTAGCTTTTTAGTTAGAGTTGTGGGGCATGGGACTGCAAAAAGTGCCTTTCTGACCAATTGTTGCAACTTAATGTGCAAATCCAAGCTCAGTTAATAACAACAACAACTTGCATTTATATAGCGCCTTTAATGTAGTAAAATGTCCCAAGGCACCGGAGTGTAATCAGACAAAAATTGACACCGAGCCAAAGGAGGAGATATTGGTACATGGCTAATGTTGTCGTCATCCAGGAAAATCCTGGGATCATTGAAGAAACAATTCGATGCAGCATTGGGGGTGGGTGGTTGGGGGGCTGTAGAGTTTCTGGATGGTGATACCTAAAGGGGGCTACTAACGACCACAGGAGCAACTTGCACTTGTTCAGCACCGTTACTATACAAGACCCCCCGAAGGAGCTTTACAAAGGAATGATGGGGAGGATGGAGGCTGAACCATGGGAGAGAGGTCAGGGGAGGTGACTGAAGGCTAGGTCAAGAAGGTGGGTTTGGAGGAGGTTTTTAAAGGAAGGTAGAGATGGAGTTTCAAGGAGTAGGCCTGAGGCGACTGAAAACTCTGACACCCACAGTGAAGGGAAGAGAGGCAGAAACCAGAGAGGATAACTCAAATCAACAGAAGTCTCACAGCTGGGGAGGGGGCAGGGGGTGGGGGGAGATTTAGATTGCAATTTATCTTTTGCATAATGTGAGTTCTTGAGTTCAGCATACATCTCTAACGATTAAAAGAAAGACTTGCATTTATAGCCTTTTGCGACCTCAGGACATCCCAACGTGCTTTACAGCCAATGATGTACCTTTTGAAGTGTAGTCACTGTTGTAATTTAGGAAACTCGGCAGCCAATTTGCACACAGCAAGATCCCACAAACAGCAATGAGATAAATGACCAGATAATTTGTTTCAGTGATGTTGGTTGAGGGATAGATATTGGCCCAGGACCAATATTCGATCAATATACAGGAGAGCACTCCTGTTGTTCTTCGAATAGTGCCATGGAATCTTTAACGTCCACCTGAGAGGGCAAACGGGGCCTCGGTTTAACATCTCATCCAAAACAGGGCACCTCCGACAGTGCAGCACTCCCTCAGTACTGCGCTGGGAGCGTCGGCCTAGATTACGTGCTCAAGACTCGAGTGCAATCAGGGTGTGCACCAAGCCTGATTTGCCAGCACTTGCTGCTGGGCTTCTTGAATTGATTTTCCGAGTAGTCATTTGCCGGCCCTTCTGCGGCACCCTGTACATTCACCGCTTCAGCAGATCGTGGGCTGAGGTCGGGTGGCAGGAGGTGACGATTCCTTTCCCGTCATGTCCTTCACTTCTTATCACTGTCGGTGAGATAAAGACGCAGCTGGCAACCTGTCCAGTGAAAAAATAACTCTCACGTGCCTTTTCTTATTTTTTAATTGCACACCGGTAGCTCTGCTGGTAGTTTCAGAGCCAAGTTTTCAATACGCTTCATTCTGGTGAAGTGTCTTGGGATGTTTGTTACGTTAAAGGTACATATAAATGGAATTGGTTCTGTGGAATTGCTCATTGCCAGGTTTTGACGGCCCATGGGTGTGTCCCCTGGATTGAAATGCATGCCCGTCAGTGACTTACAAAGAAAGACTTGCATTTATATAGCGCCTTTCACAACCTCAGAGCGTCCCAAAGTGCTTTACAGCCATTGAAGTACTTTTGAAGTGTAGTCACTGTTGTAATGTAGGAAACGCGGCAGCCAATTTGCGCACAGCAAGATCCCACAAACAGCAATGTGATAATGACCAGATAGTATGGTTTTTAATAATGTTGGTCGAGGGATAAATATTGGCCAGGACACCAGGGAGAACTCCCCTGCTCTTTGAAATAGTGCTGTGGGATTTTTTTTACATCCACCTGAGAGGGTAGATTGGGCTTTGGTTTAATGTCTCATCTGAAAGATGGCACCTCTGACAGTGCAGCGCTCCCTCAATATGGGAGTGTCTGGATTGGGACATAAACCCATGCATAATCTTCTGAATCAGAGGTGAGAGTGCTCCCACTTAGTCATGGTCATTACAAAGAAGAGCAGGGGAGTTTTCCCGTGTCTTGGCCATTGCTTAGATAAGACCAGGTTAATCGAGAATTCCACAGGATATGACTGCTCCTTTGTTGCTGTGACCAAAGACAATTTTTTTAATATTGTGGAAAGCAAACAACCAGAGTTAAATTTAAGAAGATGTAAAAATGATTGGTTTTCCCAGAATTTGAGAGTCAAAG
Source organism: Heptranchias perlo (assembly GCF_035084215.1). Classification (NCBI taxonomy): domain Eukaryota; kingdom Metazoa; phylum Chordata; class Chondrichthyes; order Hexanchiformes; family Hexanchidae; genus Heptranchias; species Heptranchias perlo. The sequence goes on from NC_090332.1 coordinate 2,643,219, forward strand.
AAATCTTGCAAACATTTCCTCAGGAGATTTGACAGGTGGGATCGAGTCAAACTGAACAAGATCTCTGGAAGGGGCTGGCTGGATGGGTCATGTGACCGTGTCTCATTCCATGCTTTCTTCTGCTTGTGTGACGGAACCTATATATAAGTGTGTTCCTATGACTGCAACCCATGATCGCCGGGGGCAAGCCGATAGCACTGCACCTGCAGAGCCAGATCACATGTTGATCCTCCAGATCTCTGGTGGGGAATGGAGAACCAAAACCTTCTGATCCGATGATGCACCAACACTGGAAAATAGTCACAAAAGGGAAGATTAAGCCGCAATTTTATCTCACCGAAAAGCAAAAGTAAATTTTGAAGGAACACTCGTGCATAGACCAGGAAAGTTGGGTTTGTTTTCTTCGTGAAGGAGCGGTTTGATGTCACCCAGCTGAGGTTTTCAAGAGTTAGAAGGGAATTTGATCAGGGTTGTTGATTCTAGAGAAGGGCTCAAACGCCAAGGGTTGCAACTTACAAAGGATGATGTTAGGAGCATGAAGTAAAGTCTGAGAACTTTTCACTAAAAACAGTAAATAGGTTTGTGGAATAAGATAACCAGGGAAGACCATTAAAGCGTAAATGGGATCCAGAGTCAACTAGATGCTGGTTTTGAGAGATAGAGAAAAGGAAGGGATGTGGAACTCACTACCACAGGGAGTAGTTGGGGCGATTAGCATAGATACATTTAAAGGGAAGCTAGATACGTACATGAGGGAGAAAGGAATAGAAGAATATGCTGATAGGGTGAGATGAAGAGGGGCGAGAGGAGGCTGGTGTGGAGTATAAACACCGACATGGACCAGTTGGGTCGAATGGCCAGTTTCTGTGCTGTACATTCTGTGTAATTTGTAATTGAAGGATATGGTTAGAAGGTGGATAGGTGAGAGTCAATCTCTCTCTAAAAAGGGAAAAGGCTCATTGGGCTGATTGTCGTTTGTTCTAAAATTTTATGTTCTTGGGGGTGTCTCACCTATCAGCACAGTGAGATGGATCTTTTATTATGTCATAGGAAGATAGGAACAGGAGTAGGCCATTCAGCCCCTCGAGCCTGTTCCGCCATCCAATGAGATCATGGCTGATCTGAGACCTAACCCCATACACCCACCTTAGCCCCATATCCCTTAATACCTTTGGTTAACAAAAATCTCTCAATTTCAGCTTTAAAATTAACAATTGAGCTAACGTCAACTGCTGTTTGTGGAAGAGAGTTCCAAACTTCTAACACCCTTTGCGTGTAGAAGTGTTTCCTAACTTCACTCTTGAAAGGCCTGACTCTAATCTTTAGGCTATGTCCCCTAGTCCTAGACTCCCCAACCAGCAGAAATAGTTTCTCTCTATCTACCCCATCAGTTCCCCTTAATGTCTTGAAAACTTAGATCAAATCACCCCTTAATCTTCTAAATTCCAGGGAATACAACCCTAGTTTGTGTAATCTCTCCTCGTTATTTAACCCTTGGAATCCATGTATCATTCTAGTAAATCTACACTGCACTCCCTCCAAGGGCAATATATCCTTCCTAAGGTGCGGTGCCCAGATCTGAACACAGTACTCCAGGTGTGGTCTAACCAGGGCCCTGCATAGCTGCAGCATAACTTCTATCCACTTGTATTCTAGTCCTCTAGATATAAAGGCCAGCATTCTGTTAGCCTTTTTGATTATTTTCTGTACCTGTCCATGACATTTTAATGATTTATGTACATGAACCCCGAAGTCTCTTTGGATCTCCACTGTTTCAAGCTTTTCACCATTTAGAAAGTACTCTGTTCTATCCTTTTTAGGTCAAAAGTGGATGAGCTCACACTTGCCTACATTGAAGTCCATTTGCCACAGTTTTGCCCATTCACTTAATCTATTAATATCTCTCTGTAATGTTATGCTTCCATCTACACTGCTTACAATGCTGCTTATCTTTGTGTCATCAGTAAACTTGGATATATGGCTCTCTATCCTGTCATCTAAGTCGTTAATAAATACAGTGAGTAGTTGAGGCCCCAAAACAGATCCCTGTGGGACACCACTGGTCACATCCTGACAATTTGAGTACCTGCCCATTATCCCTACTCTCTGTCTCCTGCCACTCAGCCAATTTCCTAACCAGGTCAATAATTTGCTCTCAATTCCACGAGCTTCAACTTTAGCTAACAGTCTCTTATGAGGGACTTTATCGAATGCCTTCTGGAAGTCCATATAAACAATATCCATTGACATTCCCCTGTCCACCACCTTAGTCACCTCTTCAAAAAATTCAATCAGGTTTGTCAGGCATGACCTACCCTTTACAAATCCATGCTGGCTCTCTCTGATCAGCTGAAAATTTTCAAAGTGTTCAGTCACTCTATCCTTAATTATAGACCCTAGTGATTTCCTGACAATAGATGTTAGGCTAACTGGTCTATAATTCCCTGGTTTCCCTCTCTCACCTTTCTTAAATAGCAGAGTGACCTGTGCAATTTTCCAATCTAAAGGAACAGTTCCTGAATTGAGAGAACTTTGGAAGATTATTATAGTTAGGGCTTCTGGTCTCGTCTTTTTACATTTCTTCACCAAAGCCTGCCAAGTAACAGCCCTGACAAGTTGCACTATTTTGGCTAACGATTCTACTCCCGTTTGCTGGGTTTTTTTTAAACCTGTGTGATGCTCACGGTGAAATCCTGCAAGTCCCAGGGAAGTGGGAGAGGGTTAATGGACAGGGAGGAAGCTCGAAGGGTGTTTCCATTTCACAGGAAACCTTTGACTGATCTGAAAAAACAACCCTCTCCTAAAGCACAAAGCAAATCATCAACGCGCCTAAAAACAACACAAAGGGTAAAGCTCTCCTCAACAGTCAACACTCAACATAATGAGGTTCCCTTCGTAAAACAGACTGGACAAAGAACACCAAGCATCAGAAGGAGAACAAACAGAACCAACTATTGAAAAAAAATCCTACTAATAAATCTTAAAAGGCAACATCGAGAAGATGATGGGATTTAGATTTTAGGATTTAAAAAAGTGAAATCCATTTAAAGAGAGCGAGCTCTGTCTATATTAAAGTCGAAGTAATTTTTAAGCCACTCCAATCAATGAGAGTTGACGTAAAAATTGCCGGGTAGAATTTCTGCAGGATCACTTCATTTACACCGTAAACATCACTGAAACTGTTTCTCCAGGATTCCCCTCCAGGTCACAGTGGGAGGTTGGCCGGGTCCCCGCGGATACTCCACCCTCGACCCTCGCCACTTCCAGCCGTCGAGCGCAGCCTTGTCCCGGAGTCGGGAGGTTGTGGATTTCTGGACCTGAGCACCATGATCCGGGCTGAGGCTCCAGTGCAGGACGGGGTGGGTGAGATGTTGCACCGGGTTCCCGTGTGCCTGTTCGGAGGAGCCACTGATCCTCCCCCGCAACCCCAGAACGGATTGCGCTTTCTGGGATCGTGTTGTGCGCACAGCCGCTGCCACGTTTGCTCACAAAACAGTCGCTGCACCTCAAAAATCACTCATTGTGTGTGAACTGCTTTGAGATGGCGCTGAGACGTGAGAAAACAATAGTGGTACGAAGACAAGTATTTTGTTTACCTTCCTTTAACAATAAACATTAGAAAAGCCAATATGTTGTTTATAAATGGTTACCGCACAGATGCAGGGCTTGTAAGCAAATCCATCAGGTGCAGAAAATTAATTGTGGCTGTGTTAATGCTTATCTCCAGTCTTCTTGACCTTGTATGTCCTGTTACTGTGTGACGATCCTTTTGATTTGTTTACATTACAGCAGCGTGGTTAGATAAACACCCCCTACCCCATCAAATAATCCATCCGAGCTTCCTGGTGGCACATCTTGATACATCTACAACCTGTTGTGTCGAAGACTGGTGGTTGATGGATCTCTCACTGTTGACCTCCCGTACTTGGCAACAGACCCAGCATGAGGCTACCAGAGGGAGATGCCAAGCAGAAGCCCAATAGGGAACGGCAGCCACCATGTTTTATACCAGCATAGGAGACCCTGAGCTGAGCACAACACAAGGCATAGCCCTCTGCCCTTTATTGTACCATAAAATTCACTTAACCATTCATCGGAAGTATATTCCCACCCTCTCTACAGATGCTGCCGATGGTATGTCTGTGTGTGTGTCTGTGTATCCAGGACAGCAGCCACAAGAGTCTACCCCTTGGTCCTAAACAATAGGTTTTGAGTTTATTGCTGGGTCCCAGGATGGGAGATTGGAGCATTAGTGTATCCCTGGGTCTCGGGGTACAGGACGGGAGCATTGATGCATCCCTGGGTCTCAGTATGGGGCTGAGCATTAGTGCATCCCTGGGTCTCAGGGTACGGGACAGGAGCATTAGTGCATCCCTGGGTCTCAGGTTACGGGACGGGAGCATTAGTGCATCCCTGGGTCTCAGGTTACGGGACGGGAGCATTAGTGCATCCCTGGGTCTCAGGGTATGGGGCTGGAGCATTAGTGCATCCCTGGGTCTCAGGTTACGGGACGGGAGCATTAGTGCATCCCTGGGTCTCAGGGTATGGGGCTGGAGCATTAGTGTACCCCTGGGTCTCAGGATAGAGGACTGCAGCACTGGTGTATTTCTGGTGCTCAGGGTACAGGCTTGCCTCATGGATGTATCCCTGGGTGCCAGGCTGCAGGGCTGCAGTATTGGCGTACTTCTGGTTCTCCGGGTATGAGGCTCGATACATGACAACAGTTGCAGTTGTATGCTCTTTGACGACAGGAGCTGTGAGCACCTCCTCCAACTGGTTTTGGCTTTGTGTAGCTGTGCAGCCTCCTCGGAGATACACAGCGAGCAGGTTCGTTTGTTTTTCAGTATCCTAGGGTATGTTGTGGAATCCTGCAGTTCCAGCCACGATCTGAGCGTGTGGAAAGCATGGTTCAGTACTGTGGTGTTGATCATCTGACCGATCTTCTCTAGCACAAAACTACCTGTTGGGAATGTGGGATGTAGTGAATTTATCTTGTTACGTTTCCTGGCTGTTTTTTCATACATGTGATTTCAAACTCTTCAGTGGAGAGTCAATGTTAATGTCTTTGTTCTTCAATCTGATTAGTTGGGAATCACATCTATGAATGCAACCCTTCAGGAAGGGAGAGGGAGAGAGAAAGAGAAAAGTTGGGCAGGATGTGCGTTATCTTGGTATCTAGGCTGTTCCTGCTCATTAGAGTGTGAACACCACAGACTCACTGGCAAAAACGCCTGGGATGAGCTCTTTATTCACACACTATTTTATGTTCATGGTTTTTTTCTTATCAGGATGATGGTGTTATTGTCATTCTTCAGCTTATGTGGCTACCCGTATACCCATCAAGAGCAATCGCACAGATCCCAGTGTTATACCATATTACTCAAATATGTAGAACCAACCAAGTAACACATGAGTGAGTAAGTGTGCTCAGTTGGGTTCCTAAGTTGTATAAATGTCATGTTACTGGGACAGTTATACTGTATTCTTTTTACAGTGGCAAACCAATGTAAGTTCTTTAAATTAACAAAGCTTTGCTATAGAATCATACAGAACAGACGTAGACCATTCAGGCAATCGTGTCTGTGCCTGCCCTTTGAACGATCTATCCAATTAGTCCCACTCCCCTGCTCTTCCCCCATAGCCCAGCAAATTTCTCCTTTTCAAATATTTATTCAATTCCCCTTTGAAAATTACCATTGAATCTGCTTCCTCCATCCTTTCAGGCAGTGCATTCCAGATCATCACAACTCGCTGGGTAAAAAAATTCTCTTTATTTCCCCTCTGGGTTTTTTGCCAATTATCTTAAATCTGTGACCTCTGCTTACCGACTCCCCCTGCCAGTAGACACAGTTTTTCCCTATTTACTCTATCAATATTCTACAAGTGAATATTGGATTAAATGTGGGACCTCCCTTATGTTTGCATACAGTGTCATTTGAGGAATACCATAATTGTCTGAGGAGTTTATTTTCTACTGAGAAACCTAGGTGAAGAGTGAAGACCTGCAATGGAAGTCACCTCAAAAGTTGAAAGGAGAAGGAGAGAAGATGAGAAATATTGGAAGTAGTGGTGAGTGATGTCAAGATTGGGTTTTTAAAAGCATTTAGAATGAAAAAGAAAGGGAAGACTGAGGGAGATGAGGAATGCCACAGTTTTGAGATCCTGCAAAAGAATGAGTTGGAGAAGAAGACTGTGATGAATCTAGAATTCAACACCATAAGAATGCAGGGGAGACAAAGAGTCCTATTTCCTCCTCAGAAAGCACAAGAGAAGAGCACTGACTGTAGTAATATTGATAAAAAGGGTCAGCCTTGGCTCGGTAGCAGCAATCTCACCTCGAGTCACAAGGTCGTAGGTTCAAGTCCCACTCCAAGGAGTTGAGCCCCATAACCCAGGCTAACCCTCCAGTACCGAGGGAGTACTGCATTATCGGAGGCACCGTCTTTTGGATGAGACATTAAACCGAGGCTCCGTCTGCCCTCTCAGATGGACGTATAAGATCCCACAGCACTATTCGAACTCAGGGGAGTTCTCCCCAGTGTCCTGGCCAATATTTATCGCTCAACCAACATCGCTAAAAGGCAGATTATCTGGTCATTTATCTCATTATGGGACGTTGCTGTGCGCAAAATGGGTCCTACCTGTTTTAAACAGGCCTCAACTCTGGAGGAGACTGACAGCAGCAATGTGAAACCTGATTACACAATGCAGTTTTCAATCACTGAAACCCATTCCAAGGTGATGCCATATTGCTGCAGAGCCCAGGGCAGAGCATCATTGAAATTACAGTGCTAAATGAGGCCACTCAGCCCATCATGCATGCACTGGTGCTATCTCCAACAGGAGCTGTGTACGCTAGTCCCATTTTCTTCCATTTTCTTTTTGGTATTCCTTTTTCCCTTTCAAATAATGTTATAGCTTTTGCCTCAGTAGCCACTTACAATAAAGCATCCTATGTTCTGCCTTCTCCCTTCATTTTCCTAGTAATGGTCCTCAGTCTGTGCTCTCTTATTACCAACTCGCTAACCAGTGAAAACAATCTTTCACTATCTACCCTCTCAAACCCTTTCATAATTTTGAAAAAGCTAGTAGGCGGCCCCCTTAGTTTTCTCTGTGCCAGTGGAAAAAATCCCCAATGTTTTGTGTCGTTTTTACATAGAATGTACAGCACAGAAACAGGCCATTCGGCCCAAAAGATCTATGACCATAAGAGATAGGGGTAGGCTATTCGGCCCCTTGAGCCTGCTTCGCCATTTAATGAGATTATGGCTGATCTGATTTTTACCTCAACTCCACTTTCCCGCCCTTTCCCCATATCCTTTGATTCCCTTGCTGATCAAAAATTTGTCTAACTCAGCCTTGAATGTATTCAATGACTCAGCCTCCACAGCTTTTTGGGGTAAAGAATTCCAAAGATTTACGACCCTCTGGGAGAAGAAATTCCACCTCATTTCCATCTTAAACGGGCGACCCCTTAATCTGAGACTATGCCCCCTAGTTTTAGATTCCCCTCTCAGCATCTACCCTATCGAGTCCCCTCAGAATCTTATATGTTTCAATAAGATCTCCTCTCATTCTTCTAAACTCCAATGAGTATAGACCCAACCTGTTCAATCTTTCCTCATAAGACAACCCTTCCATACCCGGAATCAACCTGGTGAACCTTCTCCGAACTGCCTCCAATGCAAGTATGTCCTTCCTTAAATAAGGGCACCAGAACTGTACGCCGTACTCCAGGTGTGGTCTCACCACGCCCTGTACAGTTGTAGCATGACTTCCCTGCTTTTATACTCCATCCCACTAGAAATAAAGGCCAATATTCCATTTGCCTTCCGGATTACCTGCTGCACCTGTATGTTGACTTTTTGTGTTTCATGTACGAGGACAACCAGATCCCTCTGTACCACACATTTTGTAATATTTCTCCATTCAAATAATATTTTGCTTTTTTATTTTTCCTCCCAAAGTGGATGACTTCATATTTTCCCATGTTATATTCCATCTGCCAAATTTTTGCCCATTCGCTTAACCTGTCAATATCCCTTTGCAGACACTTTGTGTCCTCATCGCAACTTGCTTTTCCACCTATCTTTGTATCAACAACAAATTTGGCCACAAGACACTCTGTTCCTTCATCCAAGTCATTGATATATATTGTAAATAGTGGAGGCCCCAGCACTGAGCACTGCGGCACCCCACTAGATACAGATTGACATTTGGAAAATGACCCTTTTATCCCGACTCTTTGTTTTCTGTTAGTTAGCCAATCCTCTATCCATGCCAGTATATTACCCCCAACACCATGAGCTCTTATCTTGTGTGGTAATCTTTTATGTGGCACCTTATCAAATACCTTTTGGAAATCCAAATATACTGCATCCATTGGTTCCCCTTTATCCACCCTGCCTGTTGCTTCCTCAAAGAACTCTAATAAATTTGTCAGATATGATTTCCCTTTCATAAAACCATGTTGACTCTCCTTGATTGTATTATGAGTCTCCAAATGTCCTGCTACTACTTCCTTAATAATGGATTCTAGCATTTTCCCAATGACAGATGTTAGGCTAACTGGTCTTTAGTTACTTGTTTTCTGTCTCACTCCCTTCTTGAATAGGGGTGTAACGTTTGCGGTTTTCCAATCCGCTGGGACCTTTCCAGAATCTAGTGAATTCTGGAAGATTACAACCAATGCATCCACTATCTCTGTAGCCACTTCCTTTAAGACCCTCGGATGCAAGCCGTCAGGTCCAGGGGACTTGTCAGCCTTTAGACCCATCAGTTTACCTAGTACTTTTTCTCTAGTGATAGTGATTGTTTTTAGTTCCTCCCTCCCCTTTGCCCCTTGATTTTCTACTATTATTGGTATGTTATTAGTGTCTTCTACTGTGAAGACAGATACAAAATATCTGTTCAATTCTTCTGCCATTTCCTTGTTTTCCATTATTATTTCCCCAGTCTCATCCTCTAAGGGACCAATGTTTACTTTAGCTACCCTCTTCCTTTTTATATACTTGTAGAAGCTTTTACTGTCAGTTTTTATATTTCTTGGTAGTTTACTCTCATAATTTATTGTCTCCCTCTTTATTATTCTTTTGGTCATCCTTTGCTGGTTTTTAAAGTTTTCCCAATCTTCGGGCTTACCAGTAATCTTTGCCATGTTCTATGCTTTTTCTTTTAACCTGATACCATCCTTGACTTCCTTAGTTAGCCATGGTTGGTTCACCCTTTTTGTGGAGTCTTTCCTCCTCACAGGGATATATTTTTGTTGCGAGTCATAAAATATCTTTTTAAATGTTTGCCACTGTTTATCCACCATCATACCATCTAATCTGTTTACCCAGTCCACTTCAGCCAATTCCGCCCTCACTCCTTTATAGTTGTCCTTATTTAAGTTTAATACAGTAGTTTCAGACTCATGCCGGTGTTTATGCTCCACACGAGCCTCCTCCCTCCCTACTTCATCTCACCCCATCAGCATATCCTTCTATAACATTCTCCCTTGTGTTTATCCAGTTTCCCCTTAAATGTATCTATGCTATTCGCCTCAACTACTCCTTGTGGTAATAGGTTCCACATTCTAACCACTCTTTGATTAAAGAAGTTTCTCCTGAATTCCTTAATAGATTTATTGATGACTGTCTTATATTTATGACCTCTAATTTTGGACTCCCCCACCAATGGAAGCATCTGCTCTATATCTACCCTATCAAGCCTTTTCATAATTTTAAAGACCCCTATCAGGTCACCACTCAGCCTTTTCTCCTCTCGAGAAAAGAGCCCCAGTCTGTTCAGTCTTTCCTAATAGATATAACCGCTCAATTCTGGTCTCATCCTTGTAAATCTTTTTTGTACCTTCTCCAGTGCCTCTGTATCCTTTTAACTATAAAACTTATCTTAACTGTAACCTCTCGTTCCTGGTGTCATTCTAGCGAATCGTCACTGAACCTTTTCCATGGCTGTAATATCCTTCCTATAATAGGGGTCTCCAGAACTGAACAACAACAGTTCGAAGGATATGATGGTAGGGTGAGATGATGTAGGGAGGGAGGAGGCTTGTGGGGTGCATAAACTCCAGCGTAGACCAGTTGGGACGAGTGGCCTGTTTCTGTGCTGTAAATTCTATGTAATTCTGTCTAACACCTTGCATTTCTATAGCGTCCTTGAAATATCCGAAGGTGTTTTGCAGAGAGGTGTATGGAAAACGGGATGAATTGTCTGTCAGATTACAGTATCATTTTATAACTTTCACCCTGGAGCTGAATGCTTTCACGAGTGTTGCCCAATTTATAATATAAACCTGTGGCAAAGATTTTCTCTGTTTCCTTTGTGTGGAAATCATAAGCATGAGTATAAAGTACGTGTTTATGACTTGATAAACAGATGAAAGCTTGATCCTTTTTCTTTAATAAAGAATGAGAATTTTCACTTGTTTATGTACTCTAATTCATTGCTCCTCTACAAATGAGTAACAGATTAACATTTCTCACACTCCCTCAACTCCTGGAATCCAAGGAGAGTTGTCTTGGAAACAATTCTCTGCGATTCTGCACAAATTCAAAAGTCTCTTCCTTTTGGGAATTGGTGATCATGATCTGTCAGTTGTGGCAAGGTGATTCAACCATATATTACCATTATTGACCAAACACATTCAACTAGTCTATTGATTACCAATGTTTTTGTCTGGATCAAGGTGAGGGATAGCAGTCATTGGGTGTGGAGCATTTTCCATTTCAGGCTCCCACTCTTAGCTCTGGAAGTGCTTAATGCTATCACAGTTAAATGCATGGTCAAGTTTCCTCTACTGTTCCCCAACAAAGTGCTTCAACCCCACCCTCAAAGGAATAGTCCCTACTGCACCAGTGTGACCTTTTTTTTTTCCATTTCCCAGTTTGTATCGAAATAAGAGCAACGTTGGTTTGCAGGCCCATGCCTACTAGGGACTGGATTCAGACTCTCCAAACTACAAAGAATGCATAGCAGAGGAACTGGCCATTTGGCCCAACTGGTCTATGCCGGTGTTTATGGTCCACATGAGCCTCCTCCCACCCCTCGTCATCTTACCCTATCAGCATCTCCTTCTATTCCTTTCTCCCTCATGTGTTTATCTAGCTTCCCCTTAAAAGCTATTCGCCTCAACTACTCCATGTGGTAGCGAATTCCACATTCTCACCACTCTCTGGATAAAGAAGTTTCTCCTGAATTCCTTGTTGGATTTATTAGTGACTATCTTATATTTATGACCCCTAGTTTTGGACTCCCCAACAAGTGGAAACATCTTCTCTCCATCTACCTTTCATAATTTTAAAGATCTCTATCAGGTCACCCCTCAGCCTTCTCTTTTCTGGAGTAAAGAGAGCCAGCCTGTTCAGTCTTTCCTGATGTAATCTCTCAGTTCTGGTATCATCAGTTCATTTCACAGAGCAGCCAGCAAATGGAGGAGACTCTTGGGTTGGCTATGAACTGAGGTGTCAGAGATGAAAGGCTAAAGGTGTTATAACCCACTGCACGACAGAGTCTGATCATTATCCATTGTTAATTCGCAATTGAGCCATAAAGTGATGCGCCTTCTGACACTCAACTGCTCATTTCCTTGTCACGATTGTACATTGAAAGTACTGAACCAGGCTCCCCCGATGCTTTAGTAGATAAATGGCGGTGGTACTGAGTTATATAGACCAAGAAGGTCCCATGTTTGATCCAAGTGCTGTGCTGACCCAGGTTATTTCAGTGAAGGTTGCAGCGGAAATGTGTGTGTGTGAATGTCAAGTGAGGAGAAGATCAGAGTCAGCTACAATGTCCCTTATGATCAAATAGCGTTCTCACACTGGCTGTCTTCCATACTTGGCGAAATGCTAAAGGACAGTGGAATTGTACCTTGAGGAAAGGAGGAGAGAAACAATAGCAGACAGTCACAAGTGCAGTTTTCCTATATTGCTGTGACCTCCTCCCAGTTTCTTACCAGCATACAAAGTAGTGGATGAGAAGTTAAACTGAGGCCCCGCCTGGCCTCTCAGGTGGATGTAAAAGATCCCAAGACACTATTTCAAAGAAGAGCGGGGGTGTTCTCCCGGCATCCTGGCCAATATTTATCCCTCAACCAACGTCACTAAAACAAATTATCCGGTCATTATCTCAGTGCTGTTTGTGGGATCTTGCTGTGCGCAAATTGGCTGCCGCATTTCCTACATCACAACTGTGTCTACGCTTGAAAAGTATTTCATTGGCTGTGAAGCACTTTGGGACATCCTGAGGTTGTGAAAGATGCTATATGAATGTAAGTCTTTCCAGTGTGTTTTTGTCTGACTACACTTCTGTAAAGCCCCTTGAGACATTTTTCTACATTAAAGGCACTGTATAAATACAAGACGTGCAATGGGGGTATTTAGAACTATACACTGTCCATTTATTGCAATGCAAATGTCAGAATGTGGTGGCTGAATGCTACTGAGCAATGTACAACACAATGAAATGAAATCTACTTTTATTATATTTGTACCTAAAAATTTCTGTGTTCTCTGCTTCCACTTTCTTTGGTCTTTCGTGACCACCATTCCCAGTGAGCAGGTGTGCAAGTGACCTCGAGGGAGTGCAGTTGTGAAACATCGCCCCGTGATTCTTCTCCAACGTGTTGTTGCTCTAGATGGAATCATAAAATCTTACAGCACAGAAGGAGGCCGTTCAGCCCATCGTGCCTGTGCCGGCTCTTTGAAAGAGCTATCCAATTCGCCCCACTCCCCCATAGCCCTGCAATGTTTCCTTTTCAAGTATTTATCCAATTCCATTTTGAAAGTTACTCTTGAATCTGCTTCCAGGCAGCGCATTCCAGATCATTACAACTCACTGCGTAAAAAAATTCTCATCTTCCGTCTGGTTCTTTTGCCAATTATTTTAAATCTGTGTCCTCTGGTTACCGACCCTCCTGCCACTTGGAACAGTTTCTCCCTATTTACTCTATCAAAACCCCTTCATAATTTTGAATACCTCTATTAAATCTCCCTCTAACCTTCTCTGCTCTGAGGAGAACAACCCCAGCTTCTCCAGTCTCTCCACATAACTGAAGTCCTTAGAGTATCCACTAATTCCCAACATCTGGTCTATGTGAGGAGCAATAATACTTATTGATCCATAAGCAGAATCTGCCAGTTCAAGTTTAGTGACTGGTTTCTATGATTTGTTCATGACATGCACCTGGAATACTGCATACAGTTTTGGTGTCCATACTTAAGAAAAGACATGCTTGCTCTCGAGGCAGTACAAAGAAGGTTCACTCGGTTAATCCCGGGGACAAGGGGGTGGACATATGAGGAGAGGCTGAGAAGATTGGGACTCTACTCATTGGAGTTCAGACGAATGAGAGGCGATCTTATTGAAACATATAAGATTGTGAAGGGGCTTGACCGGGTGGATGCGGTGAGGATGTTCCCAAGGATGGGTGAAACTAGAACTAGGGGGCATAATCTTAGAATAAGGGGCTGCTCTTTCAAAACTGAGATGAGGAGAAACTTCTTCACTCAGAGGGTAGTAGGTCTGTGGAATTTGCTGCCCCAGGAAGCTGTGGAAGCTACATCATTAAATAAATTTAAAACAGAAATAGACAGTTTCCTAGAAGTAAAGGGAATTAGGGGTTACGGGGAGCGGGCAGGAAATTGGACATGAATTTAGATTTGAGGTTAGGATCAGATCAGCCATGATCTTATTGAATGGCGGAGCAGGCTCGAGGGGCCGATTGGCCTACTCCTGCTCCTATTTCTTATGTTCTTATAAGCAATACCTTTCTGTCAATAACTTCTAAACCCGCTGCTCCCTTTGAAGTTAATAAAGCAGCTTCTGCTTGGGCCAGCATAACAGTGTAGGATTATCAAAGCACGTGTTTTTTTTAAAAAATGGGCTGTGACTGGATTTGATTTAGAGACTGCCTTTAATGAGGAGAAGCTGAAACATGTGGAAGATTTCCATTCAACAGAAGGGATTCCAGGCCGTCGCATTTTTAATTGCGTTGGCAGAATGAATCCTTGAACTAATCTTGTTTTGGGGCAGGCACGCAGCCAGCTGTATCGTGTGCTTAGTACTGATGATTGGCAGGAGACGGGGGGGACGAGTGTGTAATCTACACATTGAGCAGATGTCTGAAACCGGGCTTCACACAAAGAAGAGTGTTTTGTGCTAAATGGAATAGTTTTGTCCACTGGTTCCCTCCTCACCCTGGCCTTGAGCAGAGAGAGAACCAGTGTGGCTCTTTTCCACAAACTGCTGGATGTCTTTTTTACTGCCATCGTGGGTGTGACAATGGTCTACAGCAATAGGGTGGAACGGGCGATGGCGAATCGGCAGCCCGATTTACACCGGGCCTGACTTCCTCTTCCGTTGGCTTCATTGGGGTGGGCAGATGTTGGTATGTAGGGGGGTGAGCTGGTGCTTGGTATGGGGGTGATGGGCGGGTGTTAGTGTGTAGCAGTGATGGGTATGTATTGGGGTGAGAAGGTGTTGGTGTGTAAGGGGTGGGCAGGTGTTGGTGTAGCGGTGGTGGGCAGGTGTTGGCGTATAAGGGGTGGGCAGGTGTTGGTGTATAAGGGGTGGGCAGGTGTTGGTGTGTAAGGGGTGGGCAGGTGTTGGTGTAGCGGTGGTGGGCAGGTGTTGGCGTATAAGGGGTGGGCAGGTGTTGGTGTATAAGGGGTGGGCAGGTGTTGGTGTGTAAGGGGTGGGCAGGTGTTGGTGTGTAAGGGGTGGGCAGGTGTTGGTGTGTAAGGGGTGGGCAGGTGTTGGTGTGTAAGGGGTGGGCAGGTGATGATGTATAAGGGGTGGGCAGGTGATGATGTATAAGGGGTGGGCAGGTGTTGGTGTGTAAGGGGTGGGCAGGTGTTGGTGTGTAAGGGGTGGGCAGGTGTTGGTGTGTAAGGGGTGGGCAGGTGTTGGTGTGTAAGGGGTGGGCAGGTGATGGTGTATAAGGGGTGGGCAGGTGTTGGTGTGTAAGGGGTGGGCAGGTGTTGGTGTGTAAGGGGTGGGCAGGTGTTGGTGTGTAAGGGGTGGGCAGGTGTTGGTGTATAACGGGTGGGCAGGTGTTGGTGTAGCGGTGGTGGGCAGGTGTTGGTGTGTAAGGGGTGAGCAGGTGTTGGTGTGTAAGGGGTGAGCAGGTGTTGGTATGTAAGGGGTGGGCAGGTGTTGGTGTGTAAGGGGTGGGCAGGTGTTGCTGTATTGGTGGTGGGCAGGTGTTGGTGTATAAGGGGTGGGCAGGTGTTGGTGTGTAAAGGTGGGCAGGTGTTGGTGTATAAGGGGTGGGCAGGTGTTGGTGTAGCGGTGGTGGGCAGGTGTTGGTGTGTAAGGGGTGAGCAGGTGTTGGTGTGTAAGGGGTGAGCAGGTGTTGGTGTGTAAAGATGGGCAGGTGTTGGTGTATAAGGGGTGGGCAGGTGTTGGTGTAGCGGTGGTGGGCAGGTGTTGGTGTGTAAGGGGTGAGCAGGTGTTGGTGTGTAAGGGGTGGGCAGGTGTTGGTGTATAAGGGGTGGGCAGGTGTTGGTGTGTAAGGGGTGGGCAGGTGTTGGTGTGTAAGGGGTGGGCAGGTGTTGGTGTGTAAGGGGTGGGCAGGTGTTGGTGTGTAAGGGGTGGGCAGGTGTTGGTGTATAAGGGGTGGGCAGGTGTTGGTGTGTAAGGGGTGGGCAGGTGTTGGTGTGTAAGGGGTGGGCAGGTGTTGGTGTGTAAGGGGTGGGCAGGTGTTGGTGTGTAAGGGGTGGGCATGTGTTGGTGTGTAAGGGGTGGGCAGGTGTTGGTGTGTAAGGGGTGGGCAGGTGTTGGTGTATAACGGGTGGGCAGGTGTTGGTGTAGCGGTGGTGGGCAGGTGTTGGTGTTTAAGGGGTGAGCAGGTGTTGGTGTGTAAGTGGTGAGCAGGTGTTGGTGTAGCGGTGGTGGGCAGGTGTTTGTGTGTAAGGGGTGAGCAGGTGTTGGTGTGTAAGGGGTGGGCGGGTGTTGGTGTGTAAGGGGTGGGCGGGTGTTGGTGTGTAAGGGGTGGGCGGGTGTTGGTGTGTAAGGGGTGGGCGGGTGTTGGTGTGTAAGGGGTGGGCAGGTGTTGGTGTGTAAGGGGTGAGCAGGTGTTGGTGTGTAAGGGGTGAGCAGGTGTTGGTGTGTAAGGGGTGGGCAGGTGTTGGTGTGTAAGGGGTGGGCAGGTGTTGGTGTGTAAGGGGTGGGCGGGTGTTGGTGTGTAAGGGGTGGGCGGGTGTTGGTGTGTAAGTGGTGGGCAGGTGTTGGTCTAGCAGTGGTGGGTATATATTGGGGTGATGGAATGGTGGGCAGGTGTTAGTGTGTAAGGGGTGGGCAGGTGTTGGTGTGTAAGGGGTGGGCGGGTGTTGGTGTGTAAGGGGTGGGCAGGTGTTGGTGTGTAAGGGGTGAGCAGGTGTTGGTGTGTAAGTGGTGGGCAGGTGTTGGTGTGTAAGGGGTGGGCAGGTGTTGGTGTGTAAGTGGTGGGCAGGTGTTGGTCTAGCAGTGGTGGGTATATATTGGGGTGATGGAATGGTGGGCAGGTGTTAGTGTATGGGGAGGGGGAGAGCGGGTGTTTAGTGTGGGGGGGATGGGCTGCCCTAAGGGAAAGAAGGAAAATTGAGAGAGTGAAGTGACTTGGGATAATGCACCATTGCTGTTGGGGGGGGTGGGGGGAGGGGGGAAGTGAGGTTGCCAGTTTGACTGGGGGAGGAGGAGAGGAGGAGGGGAGACAGGACTAGCACTCCTTTCATTGGCACTCCTAAGTTTCTCCTCTTTCATCATCTATGAAGGTGGTGACAGTCGCTGGTGAGTTTTATGGTCGTGCATTTCATGCTGGTAAATTTCACACTGATATAGGCAGCAGGGCCAATGCTGAAAATGCATGCGGGCCAGGAATGTTCCCAGGCTCAGTCCCTGGCCTGTGCTGTGTCAGCTGATCTTAGCTGGAGCGATCTTGGAGGTTTGTACTACAAATGACCTCAGTGTTCCTGAGCAAGAGAGGGGATGAAATGAGCCAAGGTTCACCCCTGTACTCACAATCTAGTGCCTCTTGCTGGACACTGTGTGGATGTCGGGTGAGGACAGACTCTGACCAAACTGGGATGTCCCTCGGAATCAAATGACCCATTGAATCTCATTGGCTAGGCTCACACATGAAAATGGCCACTTTGGCCAGACACCAGCGGGCAGCTTATGCTTGTGGAATTATTCCCAGCATAAATCAGGAGAGGAAAGGGGGCAAATCGGAAATGAGAAAGGAGATGCCCCCTTTTCCTCCAAAACATTGTAATAAGGAGCGCAGTCAGCTGTGAGCAAACTGGTGGTTTCAGGTGTGCCATTTTGTTCTCAGTTGTGAGTTGCCGTGTGTCTGTACGTGTGTGTGTGCCTGTGTATGTGTCTGCACGAGTATATGTGTATATATATATATATATATATGCGTGTGTGATGGGGAGAGGAGGGAAATCGCCTCAGGGATATTAGTTGATTCATTGAGATGAGGAGAAACTTCTTCACTCAGAGGGTAGTAGGTCTGTGGAATTTGCTGCCCCAGGAAGCTGTGGAAGCTACATCATTAAATAAATTTAAAACAGAAATAGACAGTTTCCTAGAAGTAAAGGGAATTAGGGGTTACGGGGAGCGGGCAGGAAATTGGACATGAATTTAGATTTGAGGTTAGGATCAGATCAGCCATGATCTTATTGAATGGCGGAGCAGGCTCGAGGGGCCGATTGGCCTACTCCTGCTCCTATTTCTTATGTTCTTATGTTCTTATTGTTCCCCATATTCAAATAGTGCAAGGCAGTAAACAAAGAATGCAGGGTCATGTGGCCAAATCAATTGAGTTCAAAACCCCAGAGGTGTTCAGGTTAGGACGTATCTGGAGTACGATGTACAGTTGTGGTCACCACATCATTAAGGGACCATGTAGGACTGGGAGGTAGTGCAAAAGAGAATAATTAGACCTATCCTTGGTGTTAAAGGGGTGAGCTGTGAGGGGCCACTGACTAAGTTGGTTCTTTCAGACTCAACGAATGTCTTGGAGGAGATATTATAGACGTATGTAAGACAGAAGCATGTAGCACCTTATCACATCCTTAGAACATCCCAAAGTTTCCTACATCACAACAGCGACTACACTTCCAAAAAAAAAAGTATTTAACTGGCAGTAAAGCGCTTTGGGACATCCTGAGGTCGTGAAAGGCGCTATATAAATGCAAGTTCTTTCTTTCAAAGCACTTCACGGCCAATAAATTGCATCATCTAGGCACACAGAGCAACCACTTTGTGCACAGCAAGGTTCCATGAATAGCAAATGAAATGAGTGACCAGACAACCTGTGTTTTCCTAGTGATGTTGGTTGAGGGATAAGTATTGGCAGTGCACTGGGAAAACTGTTCTTCAAATAGTGCCCTGGAATCTTTCCTATCCACCTGAATTGACAGATTTGGGGAGTGTTAGCCTCATGTCGATAGTGTTGTTTTGACATCTCATTTGAAAGACAGCACTTCTGACTATGCAGCAACCCGCTGCAGTGTCATCTAGATTATGAGCTCAACATTAACTTTCTAATTCAGAGGTGAGAATGAGTCAAGAGATGCTTAATGGATAGGTGTCAGCTATGGCTCAGTGGGTAGCACTCTCACCTGTGAGTCAGAAGGTCGTGGGTTGAAGCCCCATTCTAGAGACTTAAGCACATAATCTATCACATGAGGGAGAAAGGAATGGAAGGTTATGCTGATAGGATTAGATGAAGAGGGGAGGGCAAAGGTATGTGAAGCATAAACACCGGCATGGACCAGTTGGGCCGGATGGCCCGTTTCTGTTCTGTACTTTCTGTGTAATCTAGGCTGACACTCCAGTGCAGTACTGAGGGAGTGCTGCACTGTTGGAGGTGCTGTCTGTCAGATGAGATGTTAAACTGAAGCCCAACTGTCCTCTCAGGTGGACGTAAAAGATCCCACGGCAGTATTTCGAAGAAGAGCAGGGGATTCTCCCCGGAGTCCTGGCCAATATTTATCCCTCAACCAACATCACTAAAAACAGATTATCTGGTCATTATCACGATGCTGTTTGTGGGATCTTGCTGTGCGCAAATTGACTGCCGTGTTTCTTAAATTACAACGGTGACTACACTTCAAGAGTACTTCATTGGCTGTAAAGCACTTTGGGACATCCTGAAAGGCACTATGTAAATGCAGGTTCTTTCTTGTGTTGTTTGAGATCTGCCCCAGCTCCAGGGAGGACGTCTGACGGGGCAGGATTTACTGTACCTGACCTGGGGGCGCTTGAAGCTGACACTGAGTGGCCACTTCACACGGCAGTAAGTCTCGGATTGGGATTGAAGTCAGGTATTGGTAGGAGTACCAGGTTCTCTTCCCTGCAGGACATTCATGAACCAGTTAAGTTTTTATAACAAACTGTTAGCTTTTATGACCCACAAATTACCCAGATTTACTGAATTCAATTTCACAACTTGCTCTGACAGGATTTTGAACTTATGGCCCCAGAGTTGCTGGTCTAGTTCCAGAAGCACTACACTACCTTGCTACAAGCGTAGACTCTCTCTGAGTAATTCCATGCTCCCAGTGTGGAGCCACACTCACTGGAGTAGGGGCGTGCGGGTCAGAAGATTGGGGCTACATTTAATTCATGCAAACTGCAAGCACAACCTCTGTGCAGTAGGTGTGGGGTGGTAGCATTGTCCCTTTAAACGTGGCTCTGTGTTTTATTACAAGTGTGCTGACGAACTGTGGGAGGGGATGGGGGACTCGGAAATATTTAGCAGAGCTCTGCCAGGTGATTAAATGGAGAGATAAGAGTCCACAATGCCGTCTGTGGGTATGATGGCTAAGTTAACTGGAAGCAAAACTAACAATAAATGAGATCTCACTAAATTTTAATGAACTGTATGAAATGGTAATTAAAGTAAAAAAAAAATCAAACACAGCTAAATATAAACGGAAGGAAAATCTGCTGCAGAATCATTTAAAGGAAAGAAAACAACTTACATTTCTTTAGCGCCTTCCCAAATCAGGAGTCCCCCCAAATACTGTACAACCAATGGAGTACTGTTTTAGTGCAGTCACTGTTATTACATAGGCTAAACTAGCAACCAATTTGCACACAGAAAGTCTTTTCCGCAAACAGTAATTGAGGTGAACAACTAATTAACCCGTTTTTGGTGATGTTAGTCAAGGGGGGAGTATTGTCCAGGACACTGGGGAGAACTCCCCTGCTGATCTTGAAATGGCACCGTGGGATCTTTGACATCCACCTGAGAGGGCAGACGGAATCTCAGTTTAACATCTCATCCGAAAGGCGGCACCTCCGACAGTGCAGCACTCCCTCAGTTCTGCCCTGATGTTATCATCGTAGATGATGTGCTCATGTCTTCAGAGTAGGACTTGAACAGAAAATCTTAGCTGGCATGTAATGGCCCATTGACTGTTGGGAGAGGGCAGAGGGTGCGAATCATTCCTGCAAGGGTCTTGCCGCTTTGTTTGAGAGAGCGTTACAATCTTTCCAAGATTCGCACCTTGATCGTTTGGTCACCAATGAAATCCTGTCCCTGATCTTCGAATTGAGGGTCAGCGTATCCACAGTTCCTGTTCCCTATTGGATCACTGAACTCACAACAATAAGTCTTACTTTTAAAGAACGAAAGGCTAGAAATACACAGCAGGCCTGTCAGTATTGGTAAAGAGAAGTGGTGGTTAATATTTATTCAAATGAAAGGCCTGCACCCGATATATGAACCTATCTTTTCTCAACCCAGATTTCCATTTTTTCTCTTTAGTCTTTTTAAAAAAAAAATAAAAAGCTGCAGCAAAACCTGTTTAACAATCATTTAGTTGTCCTGTGTGCATTACCACATTCTTAAGTAGGTTATTCGAACTTGTGACTGAGGAAAAATGTTTGAGGCAATCTTGAAACAAACTTTCTCTTTCATTCCTTCTCTGATAAACTACGTTGGTCGAAGGGCTCCAGGATTAGACAGGAGTTCCCTCAGGCAATCGCTGATGTTCCTCTCAACACCTACACCAGTCACCAGGATCGATCGCCAACAAACTATTGAATGTTTGAGCGAGGGGCTCATTTTAGCACAGCTCCCATTTCTTTAAGCAACCTCTGGTCTGTGGCCTCTGGAACAGCAGCTGGATCTGAATGGAGTTTGCAGATTGTTTCCACTGCTTGGTGAGATGGTGATGAGGGTGTATGAATTCAAGATATTCACAAAAAGGATTAAAAGGGGACTTTCGAAAACCTAGTGACGGGAATCAGACTCTGTAGGTTCCCACTTCTGACGTTGGTTTTTATAGTGCCAGCTGTGGCCCAGTGGGCAGCACTCTCGCCTCTGAGTGAGTCAGAAGGTTGTGGGTTCAATTCCCACTCCAGAGACATTGAGCACATAATCCAGGCTGACGCTTCAGTGCACTACTGAGGGAGTGCTACACTGTCGGAGTGTGCCGTCTTTCAGATGAGACGTTAAACTGCGACCCTGTCTGCCCCCTCAGGTGGATGTAAAAGATCACGCGACACAATTCGAAGAAGAGCTGGGAAGTTCTCCCTGGTGTCCTGACCAATATTTATCCTTAAACCAACATCACTAAAAAACAGATTATCACATTGCTGTTTGTGGGATCTTGCTGTGCGCAAATTGGCTGCCACGTTTCCTAAATTAGAACAGTGATCACACTTCAAAAGTACTTCATTGGCTGTAAAGCATTTTAGGGCATCCTGAGATCATGAAAGCCGCTATAGAAATGCAAGTCTTTCTTTCTTCTGTAAGTGTACTGGGCTGAACCGTATGATGCGAAGGCCATCCGTGCAAACATGAACACTGAGTATCCATATTATAGCGTAGAGTCCAGCATGTCTACAAAGACTTGTCAACCTTATTGGAACAGACCACCTTAATCCAAAGGCATATTATACACTGCTGGTTCTCCCAAAAACCATGAGGGTAATTTTAACCGAGCGCGATGGGCGGGAAACGCACGGCATCAGGTGGAGCACTGGTTTTACACCCGCCCACTACTGCTCTCCACTGACTTCAATGGAGGGCAAAATCGGGCAGGGTGTAAAATCAACGTTGTAACCGATCCCCCTCAGTTTCCTGAGTCGCTGGTTAGGTTAAAATTGACCCACCCACCCCCCCGGTCTTTAACACCAGAGAGGGAAACCAACAAAGGGAGACCTGCCATTGGTTGCACCTCCAGATTCAAAATGTACACTGAGCTTAAAGTGTTTGATCCAGTAACCGGGGGAGCGTTATTTTGGTGGGCTTTTGGATGGTAGAGGATCGATGACTGCGGTAGAAAGGAAGATCAGGTAGGAGCCGAGTCACTGCTGCCAGTTTTGTGCCCCTCCTAATCTGCTTCCATTGTAGTGAGCTTTGGAGCTGGTAATGTGTAACCAAGATTGCAGCTCAGGTTATCTTGAAAGGAGATTGATAGCACGGGTCAGGTTTGATTGTTGTTATGTAAACCCATCAGTTAGTTAATATAAAATTGTGCAGATTAGCAAACCAAATATTTCAGCAAGCTGGTTTCCATCCAGCCACCACACATAGTAAATGATTGAAAAGGCAGTCCCAATTACCAGGGCCCTTCTTAAAGAGCGAGTGTCTCTACGAGGGACCATTCTTGTATTTGGATATTGCACATAAAACTCTCTGTTACATTGTACCTCTCTAACTTTTCAAAATACAGCCTCAACAAATCCATTCTGATTGATCTCCACTGTCATGTCCCCACCATCTCACCGTGCCCTATCGTTCCCTCCTACTACGGAGATGTGCTGTTGCCCTGTTATGCTGGTGATGGTGAGTGCCCTCTATGCGACTCTCTTTCCCCATTTCACTTTGTAGTTGGACACCAGTTGCGGGGGGCTCTGCCATTCTGTGTGGATACGGCCCCCACCCAACAATCCAACGCAGCATTTGTAAACCCCACATTTTCACAAAGCCATTTACAGTATTTACTTTGAGAGTTTCACTGGTAACTTATTCCAAATGCCTGTTCTCGTTTATCTAATGTGTCCTCATTTGTATTTACTTTACAATAAGAACACATTATTTAAAAATGTATGGTTATTAACTAAGGTAAGTTAAATATTTATAACTGATGGAGATTCAGTGAGTGAATGCTCAGTGCCTTCCAGCAAACACACTTAATCCCCAAAGCTTTGTTACCACAATGAGAACGGTGTGTTTTTCAATTGGGCAGAAAATTTGGCCCTGGATTTGCGCTGTTTCTCCAGGGGTTCTGCCAGTCTCGATCTGAAGTTCTGGTGAGAGATACAGGGAAACATGTGAAATCTCAGGGTCTTTGTGTTTATCGCGGTGAGACCTCACAATCCTTGTGGAGAACAGTTTCCATTTTGCCGCAGTGCCACATTCAAGCGCCAGTAAATCAGGTACAGCATGGTTTAGATGCGTCTATCCAACCCCATCAAGCACTCTTACGATCGGGTACAGCATGGGTTATACGCAGAATGAAACTGCATCTACTCTTCCCCTTTCAAGCATCCTAAAGTCAGGTATGGTATGTGTTAGATGCAGAGTAAATCTCCATCTACCCAGCCCCGTCAAGCTCTCTGAGATCAGGAGTGGCATAAGTTACATATAGGTAAAGCTCTTGTTGCACTGCCTTGCCCAGGTAAAGCATGGGTCAGGTGTTCCATCTGTATTGTGCCCTGTCAGGTATAGCAGTGTAAAACATTGCTACAGCAAGGTTGGGTTAATCCCAACCTTGGAAGGAAGGAAGAAAGAAAGAATGACTTTCATTTATACAGCATCTTTCGTGGCCTTAGGATGTTCCAAAGCACGTTGAAGTACTTTTAGCCAATGAAGTACTTTTTTGAAGTGTAGTCACTGTTGTAATGTAGGAATCGCAGCAGCCAATTTGCACATAGCAAGATCCCACAAACAGCAATGAGATAATGACTAGATAATCTGTTTTTTAGGGTGTTGGTTGAGGGATAAATATTTGCCCCAGGACACCGGGGAGAACTTCCCTGCTCTTCTTTGAAATAGTGCCATGGGACCTTTTGAGTCCACCTGAGAGGGCAGACGGGGCCTCGGTTTAACATTTCATCCGAAGGGCAGCACCTCTGACTGTGCAGCACTCCCTCAGTACTGCAATGCACTGAAGTTCCAGCCTACAATTTGCGCTCAAGTCTCTGGAGTGGGATTTGAACCCACGACCTTCTTACTCAGAGGTCAAAGTGTTACCCACGGCTGACACCTATTATAAGTTTATATATACCTATTATAAGATAAATGTAGTGTAAACCTCTCACTGCCCTGTTCAGGTAAAGCATGGGTCAGATGTTCCTTCTACAGTGTGTCCAGTCAGGTATAACTGTCAAACATTGCTACAACAAGGTTTGATTAATCCCGACCTCAGAAGAGCTCTTCCTCGTACACCAAGTGTGACATTTCCATTTCTCACACCACTATCAGGAACTCTCTAAGTGGGAACGTTCATTGCCAAACAAGGCACCCATTTCACACGGGACATTTTATCGAACTGACGTCCTGCAGGACAGAGCTACGGCCTGAAGGGTATTCACGGCCACAGATTAATATTTGATTTGTGCTCCCGCCTGTTTGGAACAGACGTTTCCACCAACTGCTTTCTCAGCCCACAGGAAATTACGTGCGTCGCCAAGTGGGTGGAGCGATCAGGCGTGAGGGAACTCCGACCAAATTACCGAGTGGGACCCAGTCAGGAAACCCAGGCTGCTTTTGTTTTGCCGGCACCTCCTCTTCACTCCATATGTTGCAACTCTCAGTTACTACAGAACAAGGTGTGGGAGGGAGGGAGGGAGGGCGGGCGGGCGAGCTTGTGGAATCCTGTCACTGTTGCAACATTCTCAGGAACAGTGTGAAACTTATGCCAGGCCTGACTAGAGCCTGTTGTGATTTAATGCTTGGGTGGTTCATGTTCGGTTTGGCGTGGTCATGTTAAGGCTCATTATATTTTATCAATAGAGGGATGCGCGCTCCAGTGTTTAAATGCAATGCGCTCCAGCCTAAAACACCCACTCCCTCCACCACCGGCGCACCGTGGCTGCAGTGTGCACCATCCACAGGATGCACTGCAGCAACTCGCCAAGGCTTCTTCAGCAGCACCTCCCAAGCCCCGATCTCCACCACCTAGAAGGACAAGGGCAACTGATGCATGAGAACACCACCACCTCCATGCTCACCACTGAGTCACACACCATCCCGACTTGGACATATATCGCTGTTCCTGGAAGTCCCAACCTAACAGCACTGTGGGAGAACCTTCACCACGCGGACTGCAGCGGTTCAAGAAGAAGGCCCACCACCACCTTCTCAAGGGCAACCAGGGATGGGCAATAAATCTCGCCAGCGACGTCCACATCCAAGAATGAATAAAAACCAATCCCACAACCTTCTGACTCAGAGGCAAGAGATGTCCCACTGGGTGAGGCTTAACTTCAAATCATTGATGCCCACACCCTGAGAATGAAAGAAGAAAATACCACAAAATGTGCATTTTTATGTGAGCAGCTTGCATTTACACAATGCAAAGGACATCTGTAGGCACCTCACAGTATAGAAAACAGACACCAAGCCAGGAAAAGAGAGGTTGACTGGAGTGGGATGGCTGAAATCTTGGTAGGTTCCGAGGAGCTTTAGAAAGGAGAGGGCGGGTGGAGGGAGTTCCAGAAAGTGGGGCACAGGTGGTCGAAGACTTTGCCCCCATCAATGGGACAGAGGAAAAGGGGGAAAAACAAAAGGCTGGAGTCAGTGGAACAGGAAGTCCGTTGAGGTGGGGGAAGGGGAGGATATAGGACTGGGGGAGGATGAGGAGATAAAAGAAAACTTGGGGGTTCAGCAGTGAATGAGTTAAAGCAGTGTGCTCGCCTTCAGTTGTATGTTTTAATTCATTAAGAAAATGCTCATGGGGGGGAACGAATGTTTTTGTTTGAGATATTACTGTTAAATATCAATTCAGTGGTTACATCTACAGTGGGTTTGCGAAAAAATGGCAGAGATCTTCCCGATACGGGCACAGCTGCTCTAATCTGTTCAGACTCTTCAGGATTGACAAAATAATTATGGAAGAAGGTGGTCAATCAGCCCATCTTAATTCATCCATCCAGAGGCTCCCTACAGTCGCCCATTGTAGCAACAAACTGTTTCTTAAATGATTCCAGGGTTTTCACCTCCACTGCTTTACCTGGAAAGTCTATCCCACATGTTGATCACTCTTTGTGTGGAAATTAATTTCCTGCTATCGGTCCTACAATTACCTTTCTGCATCAGTGGGTGCCCTGCCTGCTGAAAATGAAAGGAAGGGGGACCTTGCATTTATATAGTACCTGTCTCATACACAGGACATCCCATAGTGCTTCACACCCAATGAGTCACTTTTGAAGTGCAATCACTGTTGTAATGTAGGAAAATGCAACAGCCAATTTGCGCACAGCAAGATCCCACAAACTGAAACGAGATAAATGAGCAGATAATCTGTTTTTTTTGTGATGTTGGTTAAGGGATAAATATCGTTCAGGACACTGGGAGAACTCCCCTGCTCTTCTTCGAAATAGTGCCATGGGATCTTTTACGCCCACCTGAGAGGGCAGACGGGGCTTTGGTTTAATGTTTGATCTGAAAGGTGGCACCTCCCAAATGGAAACACATAGAAGTTACGACATGGAAACCGGCCACCATTGCTGTTTGTGAGATCTTGCTGTGCGCAAATTGGCTGCTGCGTTTCCCTACATTACAACAGTGGCTACACTTTCAAAAGTACTTCATTGGCCGTAAAGCCCTTTGAGACGTCTTTCTTTCCTCCTCTTCTTCCACGCATCCTCATCCTCCTGAGGTGAAGACTCATTGGGAGGTCTCCTACTCCAAGTCATTCTTTCCTAGAACCTCTCCTGCCTGGGGCTCCCTTTCCTTTGACAGTCTACAGGCTTTTAAAGCTCAAGTGTGGCCTCACCATAATCACACTTAATCTTGAGTTTGAAAACCTCCAGGGCCATTCGAACACCGCACCTTGCTGTGAGAGTGACTCACAGGGTGCCACCTCCAGTGACTGCGTTTCAAAGTAACTTGCAGATGAAGCTTTGAGACATTATTGAGAGATGTGATAATGGACTGTATAAATGCAAGTCTTTTTCTTGGTTTTTATCAAGTGTGAGCAGCATGAAAGCTGGTGGGCGATTTTCAATTCAAAACTAAGTGTTTATTGCATTACCCAACAAAGCCCATCATGCACGTTGTTGGAGCTTACCCTACGCTATGGGAAGTCTGTTGCTTGTGGGTGTCACCAGTACAATTTCCTGATCCTCCTAAACTAAAAATACACTCCCCTGCTCTGCTCCACATCTCTGCATTTTTGAGATTGATATTCATCTCGTCGTCGTCTACCCCAACTAATTCTTTCTCAAGACACTCAAAACTATGGAATTCCTCACCTTCCTTGACCTTTCCTTCCTCTGACAGTCTTCAGCTTTTTAAGATCCAAGCTCACTGTGGCTGACTCACTAACCCCTCCTTGTTATTTATTCTTTTCAAGCCTGGTTGTATTCTGTACTTGTGGGCATTAACCCTCCACCTTGGTTTCTTAATGGAAGGCTTACAAAAATCACTTGGGTTCAGCAGTTCTTCCCATCTTCAGCCCTGACTGAAAATAAAACCTTACGGTAACCATTTGGGCACCTTGAGCAAGGGATGTTAAGGGGAGATTTAATTGAGGTGTTCAAAATTATGACTGGTTCTGATAGAGTGGATGGGGAGAAACTGTTTCCACTGGCAGGAGGGTCGGTAACCAGAGGACACAGATTTAAGATAATTGGCAAAAGAACCAGAGGGGAGATGAAAATAATTTTTTTACGCGGCGAGTTGTTATGATCTGGAATGCACTGCCTGAAAGGGCGGTGGAAGCAGTTTCAATAATAACTTTCAAAAGGGAATCGGATAAATACTTGAAGGGGAAAAATTTGCAGGGCTCTAGGGAGAGAGCGGGGGAGTGGGACTAATTGGATAGCTCTTCCAAAGAGCCGGCACTGGCATGATGGGCCGAATGGCCATCTTCTGTGCTGTATGATTTGCTGCCCTTCTAACGAGCTCTGATTTTAAACTTCTCACTATCTGTGACAGCCCAAGCCTATTTTGAACCTGTCAATTTAAAAGTAAAGTTCACCATCCTGGGTTATTTTTCTCATCCAACGTTGGGGAGTAAGAAGTTCCAGGGTAATGCTCACACACCCGATGTGTTTGAACATTCCTTTGAGGCTAATGACTAATGTTCTGTACATATTGTGCCAGAGATACCAGTGTTAAATATCAATTCAGTAGCTACACCTACAGTAGGTTTGGGATACGGGCATGGCTGCTCAGCTCTGTTCAGACTCTTCAAAATTGACAAGATAATTATGGAAGAAGGCAGCCAATCAGCCCATCTTAATTCATCCATCCAGAGGCACCCACCGTCCCCTATTGTAGCAACAAACTGTTTCTTAAATGATTCCAGGGTTTTCACCTCCACTGCTTCATCCGAAAGTTTATCCCACATGTTGATCACTTTTTTAAGAAGATATCAGTCCTAAAATTACCATTTAGTAGTTTGAACCTGTGTCCCCTAGTTCGACTCCAGCAGTCTAATTTGATGAAATGTTCTGGTGTGGGTCTGAAGGTCATGGGTTCAAGTCCCACTCCAGAGAGTTGAGTACAAAATTTAGGCTGACACTCCAGTGCAGTACAGAGGGAGTGCTGTACTGTTGGAGGTGCTGTTGTAATGTGCGTCTTGATTTTCATTGCATGTAATAAATGTAAGCAGAGGATGAAGGGTTTGGCAAAGATAGTAAAACAGAGCCTGGGCGAGAATGTCCCCATTGTCTCTGTGATTTCAACTAAGAAAACATCTTAATGGTACCGGGAGTAGCACCCGCTGGGGTAAGGTGCATGTAAAAGGGGAGACAATCATAGTTTGATAGGATTATCAGATGCTCTGCCTCTCTTCCACCCGGACTGGTGGCCAACACGAAGGGAACCTGGTTAAGATGAGGTACAGCATCTTGCATATGTAAAATTCAGGGGATGCCTAGGTACTTGCAAGAGGGCAACACTGAGCAGGGCATACCTACGGGCAACCATGGGTGACGGGTAAAGGTTGGCTATCTTGGGCTTAGCCAAGGGGATATTGTAGGGATAAAATTTGGATTAAGGGATATAAAGGGGAGGGCCCCAATTCACAGGTATAAAATGGTCTGAAAGGTGCCATTCAGTCTGGTTAGGCTGGAAACAAAATATAAAGCACCATGGGATATTTGACTATGTTAGCCCTTTTCAAACTAACATGGATAGGTTTAGCTGACCAAGGACATTCCCAGCTTACTTGAGAAATGTTTAGAAGGAGTCTGTTCCTGAGAAGAGATAAGAGTACAAAGGTGTATTGATGAAACATGGCTGGGTTCTATTGGGACTTCTCTAGTTCAAGGGTTAGTCATATTTGTTGTTATAATTCTTATAGTTTATTGCTTACTTAAATGTTGCTGTGCTATGATGTCCAATCTGGGTACACATATAGCGCCCACAAATTTGATGGTGCAAGTAGGGGTGACACAGGATGAGGTGCAGGAGGAGTTTGAACGTCTGGGTGGAATAATGCTCTATTAGAGTATTGTCCTTACATATATATATAGGACAAAAGGAGGGAATGTGGAAAACCATAAAGACCACATTAATGTAGAAATACGTGAACAGTTACTTGACCATAAAAAAGAAAAAAAATGCATGATGGATATTTGACCAATGTTAACTCCTTGACTCCCATACATGGGGTAGCTACAGCGCGCGCACACACAGAAAGACACAATTGTCCTTGGTATGTTGATAATTAAGTTGGCTGTCCAGGTGCTTGGTACTGTCTGCCCCCCCTCCCCCCGTGCAGATAAGGGTATTGCTGACTATAAAATATAATGAGAATACAGTTTCTTGAGAGGCCATGTGGCCTTGAGACTGACTTCAGCCCTACTGATAAGCCAGCTTCGGAATTTAGGGAGGTAGTGCTCTCAGGCCTACGAGGCCTACGTGCCAAAACAGGAATGAGCTATGGATGTCCAGAGGAGGCAGCTCACTACTTGATTGACTAACCACTTGAACTAATAAAGAATGTACATGTACGCCCATATTCTATGATAGACAGACATTACTAATTAAACTGTATAAATGTGAACGGTTTTACTTTGTTCAGAGAAGAGGTTGTTCTGACCATTGTTTAGAGCAGATCTTCCCTTGAGCTCAAGTTTCTTTTAATTAAAATTCTTACTTGACTGAAAATAAGTGTTTGGACTTAATGCATTGTATACAATAGGTAATTAAGTTTTCGACAGTGCTGTCTCTCGGATGAGACATTAAACCGAGGCCTTGTCTGTCCTCTCAGGTGAATGTAAAAGATCCCATGGCATTATTTGAAGCAGGGTAGTTCTCCCTGGTGTCCTGGACAATATTTATCTGTCAACCAATACCACTAAAAAAAGCATATTATCACATTGCTGTTTGTGGGATCTTGCTGTGCGCAAATTGGCTGCTGCATTTCCTACATTACAACAGTGACTACACTTCAAAAATACTTCATTCATTTGAGATGTCCTGAGGTCATGAAAGGAGCAATATAAATGCAAGTCTTTTTTTCTTCCTATTGCCTTAAAAATCTTATATACCTCTCGGAAGCCTCCTTTCCAGGCTGATCAGCCCAAGTTTCTCCAGTCTTTCCTCACAGTTCAGACCCTTGACCCAGAGGATCAGCCTCATGGCCCTTCTCAGCCCTCTGGTGCTGGAATAGCTCTCCCTTGTTTCTTGGTGACCAAAATTGGACGCAGTATTTGAGGTGCGGCCTGACCAGCACCTTGACACTGTTTGTGTTCTATTCCATCAGCCACTGTTAGATATTTTGTCCAACTTATTCTGCAATTTCTGAGCTGCCTCTTCCGATTTTATGGACTTGTGGGTACTTTACAGAGAGCACCGTTTTGATCATTCAGTTTCACGATGGCGTGCCCTCTTTCACCACCTCCGCACCCCCCTCCCCCTCCTCCCCCCTCCTCCCTCCCCCCTCCCCCCTCCTCCCTCCCCCCCTCACCCCTCCCCCTCCCCCCCGCCCCCTGCCTTCTGATGGCGGGTGGGTGACTAGTTAATCCGGTTACAAATCATATTTCAAGTGCATTTAGCGTGAGTTGCTTTCATTCTTGCCCACACTACATTGAGATTCCCGTCACACAGCATTACTCTCAGCTGGTATGTGTGTGTGTGTGTGTGTATAGATTTATATATATTTATAATAAATATGTGTGGGAGTGTTTGACGAAGTTATTAAGTCGTCTCACAAAGTGTAATCCTTATGACTAAGTCTGTTAAGCTTCTTGTTACACTGTGTATGCTGGTTGATTCTGATGGTATGTATGAAAGGTGTAGAAAGAACTTGCATTTATATATCTCCTTTCACATACGCCCCAAAGCCCTTTACAGCCAGTGAAGTATTTTTGAAGCGTAGTCACTGTTGTGATGTAGGAAACTCCACAGCCAATTTGCACACAGCAAGATCCCACAAACAGCAGTGTGATAATGACCCAGATAATCTATTTTAGTGATATTGGTCGAGAGATCAAAATTGGCCAGGACACTGGTTACCGACCCTCCTGCCAGTGGAAACAGTTCCTCCCCATCTACTCTATCAAAACCCCTCATAGTTTTGAATCTCTCCATAACCTCCTTGTTGGTGAACCTTAGGTGCCTGTCTCTCAGCGTGGAGGATAGGCTGCAGAGTATCAGGGTCATATCAGATAGCAATCATTCTGCCACCATCCTATGAACCACTCAGTTCTAATGGGAGAATTCTTCATCCAGTTCAGGGACAAGTTGGCTAACGAACATGTGTTTGTAAATATGAGGGGGCTTTTTTTTTTGCAACTGGAGCCAGTTTCAAATCAGGAATGAAACTTGGACCAGATTCATAATTTCAGGACGCATTTGGAAATTCAGGAACAGTTGGGAATGCCGGTAACTCCCACAGGTTTTCATTTACTCTGCGTGCTATTTTTAGCACAACATGTTTGCCTTTCACACAACTCTTAAAATGGGCGGGTTAACACCTGCATTAACATCGCACGGGCAGGAATTTAACATCAGCAGATTAGTAAGGACGCTCTAGGTATCTCTCAAGGGAATTAAAGCTCACGTGGATAGCTGTCATATAGGGTGTTGATAGTACTGATGTGATGGCTACATTGAAAACATAACAAATATAATATTCACAACAAACCAAATAATCATTATTAAAGACGGAGTCTCTTTAATGTTCATTTCACTGAAGGCTTAGCTGTGTGAGTGGCCGGTGAATATTGGTGCCACGCTCAATTAATTCCTCCCCTGGGGGCACCTCAACTTAATGTAGCGTTCCTGATTTTTGACATGTGTAATGTGTGAGCTGCTTGTGCTTAGGTGTCAGGTGTGGCTCAGTGGGTAGCGCCCTTGTCTCTGAGTCCAGTAATTCATGGGTTCGCACTCCCACTCTCGAGACTTGAGTACAAAATCTTGGGAGTGCTGAGGGAGTGTTGCACTGTCAGTATGGGCTCTCTTTCGGATGAGACGTTAAGCCGAGGCCCCGTCTACCCCTCTCAGATGGACGTAAAAGATCCCACGGCACTGTTTGCAGAGGAGTTCCTCCTGGTGTTGTGGCCAATATTTATCCCTCAACCAACATCACCAAAGATTATCTGCTCATTGCTGTTTGTGGGATCTTGTTGTGCATAAATTGGCTGTCGGGTTTCCCTGCATTACAACAGTGACTACACTTCAAAAGTATTTAATTGGCTGTAAAGCGCTTTGGGACGTCCTGAGGTTGTGAAAGGCGTTGTATTAATGCTAGTCTTTCTTTTTATTGGAGGGTGTGGACGAGTTACTGCTCTGTGGAAAGTGACGAGGAGATTTGGGGGTATGAAATTCTGAAGACTTTTTGTGTGAGGAGTATAATTCCACACTCCTCCTTCAATGGCTTTCAGTGCTTGTAGCCATGCATGATTGAGAACCACTGGTTCAAGGTGGCTGCAGGCAGCACAAATACTGCCATCTGTTAACCTTCGGACCTGCCGCTGCTTAGCAGCACCACCGTGAGCCGTGTTTGCATTAAAGGAGCTCTCGTCTTCCTGGCATTTAGAATGGTCCCAGTAACACACATGGTGCTCTCTTTTACAACTTGCATTTATATCGCGCCTTTAACATAATAAAACATCCCAAGCGATTATCAAACAAAATTTGACACCAAGCCACGAAAGGAGATATTAGGACTGGTGACCCAAAGCTCAGTCAAAGAGGTAGGTTTTAAGGAGAGTCTTAAAGGAGGAAAGAGAGGCGGAGAGGTTCAGGGAGGGAATTCCAGTGCTTAGGGCCTGGGCAACTGAAGGCACGGCCGCCAATGATGGGGTAAAGGAAATCGGGGATGCACAAGAGGCCAGAATTGGAGGAGCGCAGACATCTTCGAGGGCTGTGGGGGTGGAGGAGGTTACAGAGATAGGGAAGGGCGAGGCCTTGGAGGGATTTGAACACAAGGATGAGAATTTTAAAATCAAGACGTTGCTGGACTGTGAGTCAATGTGGGTCAGCGAGCACAGGGGTGATGGGTGAACGGGACTTGGTGCAAGTCAGGATATGGGCAGCAAAGTTTACATAAGACTATAAGAACATACGAAATAGGAGCAGGAGTAGGCCATACGACCCCTCGAGCCTGCTCCGCCATTCAATAAGATCATGGCTGATCTTCTACGTCAACTTCACTTTCCTGCCTGATCCCCATATACCTTGATTCCCTTATTGTCCAAAATTCTATCTATCTCAGCCTTGAATATATTCAACGACTGAGCATCCACAGCGCTCTGGGGTAGAGAATTCCAAAGATTCACAATCTTCTGAGAAGAAATTTTTCTTCATCTCTGTCCTAAATGGCTGACCTCTTATGTTGAGACTATGGTCCCTAGTCCTAGACTCTCCAGCCAGGGGAAACAGCCTCTCAGTATCTATCCTGACAAGCCCTCTAAGAATTTTATGCGTTTCAATGAGATCACCTCTCATTCACCTAAATTCCAGAGAACATAGGCCCATTCTACTCAATCTCTCCTCTCAGGACAACCCTCTCATCCCAGGAATCAATCCAGTGAACCTTCGTTGCACCCCCTCTAAGGCAACTATATCCTTCCCTAGGTAAGGAGTTTTGGATGAGCTGAAGTTTATGGAGGGTGGAAGATGGGAGACCGGCCAGGAGAGCATTGGATTAGTCGAGTCTGGAGGTCAGAAAGGCACGGGTGAGGGTGATGCTCAAACTGCACGGAGCATGTTGAGGATGAGTCGCTTAGAAAGTTTAGGAACAAAAGCAGAAACCGCTGGAGGCATTCAGGCAGCATCTGTTGAGAGAGCACAAATCAGTTGACGTTTTTGGTACAGACTCTTCCGCAGAACTGAAGTTATTACTGATTTTAAAAAGGAACAGAACAAGGGGAAGAGGAAGGGGATAAAAACACACACAACCACCACATAGACAGGAAAAGGAATCGAATGACCTGTAACGTGTTACGGTGGGGAACAGGAGATGGTTAAATGGAGGAAGTGATTTGCACAGGAGATACAAGGAGGCATAATGAGAGAAATCAAAGAAATGAAAGACATATACAAGGCAATGAGAGTGAAGGTAAGTAAATCTCAGGGCCGGATAAGATGCATCCGAGGATCCTTAAAGAATTAAGGGAGGAAATTGCAGGAACTCTGGCACAAATCTTCCAGAAATCACTGAATACTGGACAGGTGCCAAGGGACTGGAGAAAGGCAGATACTACTCTTATTTTTAAAAAAAGGTAACAAGAGTAGCCCAGGAAATTACAGACTGGTGAGTTTGATGTCCATTGTGGGTAAAGTTATGGAAACCCTTATCAAAGATAAGATCGCGGAGCACCTGGATAGAAATAAAATCATAAAAGATTGTCAGAATGGGAGGCCTTGCTAATCTAACTTATTGGTTTTCTTTGAAAGTATGACAAAGAAGGTTGATAGGGGTAAGGCAGTGGATATGGGAGAATGTTGCCAGTGGGGTCCCACAGGGATCTGTTTTGGAACCTCTTGTTTAATATCTTCATAAATGATCTAAAGCTAGGGGTCACATGCACAATTAGGGAAATTAATTTCAATATAGATAAGTGTGAGGTGGTGTATTTTGGTAGGAAGAATAAGGAGGCCACATACTGCTTGGATAATAAGAGTCTAAATGGGATAGAGGAGCAAAGGGATCTGGGGGAACAGATACACAAATCACTAAAAGTAGCGATGCAGGTTAATAAGGCCATAAAAAGTCAAATCAAGCACTAGGGTTCATTTCTAGAGGGATAGAATTGAAAAGCAGAGAAGTTATGTTAAACTTGTATAGAACCTTGGTTAGACCACACTTGGAGTATTGCACACAGTTCTAGTCTCCATATTATAGAAATGATATAGAGGCATTGGAGAAGGTGCATAAAAGGTTCACAAGGATGATAACAGAACTGAGAGGATATCCTTATCAAGAAACGCTGAACTGGCTGGGACTCTTTTCTCTAGAAAAAAGAAGGCTGGGGGGTGACCTGACAGAGGCCTTTAAGATAATGAAAGGGTTTGATAGGGTAGACATAGAGAAAATGTTTCCACTTGTGGGGGAGTCCAAAACTTGAGGTCATAAATATAAAATAGTCGCTAATAAATCCAATAGGGAATTCAGGAGAAATTTCTTTACCCAAAGAGTGGTAAGAATGTGGAACTCGCTATCACAAGGAGTAGTTGAGACAAATAGTATAGATGCATTTAAGGGGAAGCTCGATAAGCACATAGAATCATAGAATGGGTATAGAGGGATATGGGCCAAGTGCAGGAAATTGGGACTAGCTTAGTGGTATAAACTGGGCGACATGGACATGTTGGGCCGAAGGGCCTGTTTCCATGTTGTAACTTCTATGATTCTATGATATTGCAACTATTGAGAGGATACAGAATGATTGAGGGGATGGAGAGATTGGATTATGAGGAGGGATTATGTAAATTGGGCATGTTCTCACTGGAAAAGAGAAGGTTGAGAGGTGATCTGGTTGCTGTTTTTGGGATTCTAAAGGGCCTGGATAATGTCGACCATGACCAGCTGTTTCACCTTGTCCAGAACAGTAGAACCTGAGGTCACAGCCTGCGTTTGAAGGGGGTCAATTCAAAACTAATCTGCGGAAACAATATTTCAGTGAGCGAGTGGTCAATCTATGGAACAGGCTCCCTGGGGAGAGGGTGGGAACAGATAGTGTTGATTCATTCAAATGCAAATTAGATTGATATCTTTCAGAAAATAATATTTTGGGATATAGTATCTGAGTAATTTGAGACATGACGTGTGGTAGGTGTAGCATTCTTGGGAGCAACAGGTGACTTTGGAATTATGGTTCCCAAAGCTCTCCACCGCTGGATGGAGATTGATTGCTGTGATTAGTCATCGACTCCATTATTGATGGGAGAAGGTGAACTAGATGGACCTTGGTCTTTTCTCATCCAGCAAATCCTATGAGAGTAGCTAAACAGGGATAGATAAGTGGAATGGGAAGTATGAAAAAAATGGCTTACCCACTTTCATGGCTCCCATTCCATTTACCTAATTTTTCTTTCAGATTTTCAGCAACTGCAGTATTTTTATTTCAGAAAATTTTCAATACCGATCCTAAACTATGAAGGGTTTTGGTAAATCAGGAAAACATTTCCACTGGTGAATGAGTAACTAAAGGACATAAATATTAGATCATCACCAAAAAAAAAGGAAGAGGGGGTGGGATAATTTGTTTACTCCGAGGATTGTTGGGACATGGAATGCCTGGCCAGAAACAGTGAGGGAAGCAGAATCCAGAATGGATTTTAAAAGGGAATTGGATAAATATTTGGGAAAAGGAAAAACTTAAAGTTTGGGGAAAGGGTAGTGGGCGGGCTGTGTGACGAGCGGGCTGTGTGACGGGCGGGCTGTGTGACGGGCGGGCTGTGTGACAGGTGGCCGATCCGCTACCACCCGTTTTCCGTCACCGCCAAAAGTGAGAATATACTCGAGGCCATTGACTCTAAGTTGTCCAACACTAAAATCCTTCTAACATCGTAGAAATGCAGGCAGGCGGAGGGTTCACCTGCTTGTCTTTCTGGTTGCAGTTGATGGATTGGATAAGTGTGCTGTCACAAACACGGAAGGGTTGCCCCCTGGATCTGGAACACCGCCACTGAAGCGAAAGAGCAAGCTGGCATCCATAGGAAAAATCTTCAAACCATGGAAGTGGCGGAAGAAAAAAGCGAGCGAGAAGTTCCAAGAGGCGTCTGCATGTAAGTTACTCCTTTAACCCTGGCTTTGTTATGGGTGCTTTTTGCATAACCTCCCACCAAAGCCATGGTTAGGGCTATCTCTATCTCCATCTCTCTACCTCCATCTCTCTCTCTATATATCTCTCCCTATCCCTCTATCTCTCTATCTCCATCTCTCTATATATCGCTCTCTATCCCTCTCTATCTCTATATTTATCTCTCTCCCCCTCTCTCTCTATCTCTCTCTCCCTCTCTCTCTCTCTCTATATCTCTCTATCTCTATCTCCATCTCTCTCTATATACCTCTCTCTCTCTCTCTCTCTCTTTATATCTCTCTATCTCTATCTCTCTCTATGTGTCGGCTTGGCTCAATTGGTAACGCCTTCACTCCTGAGGCACAAGGGTACAGATTGAAGCCCCACCCCTGGAACTAAAGACATTTTCTTGGTACGTGTCTCCAGCTCAGTGCCCAGTGAGTGCCGCATTGTCAGAGGTGCTGCCTCCTTGGATCAGAAGTAAAACTGGGCCTGTTCCATTGCTTGAAGAGGAGTAGGGAGTTACTTCCAATAACCTCCCCCAAGTAACGTCGCCAAAAACTATTCAGCTGCTCAATCATCTCATTGCTGTGGAGAGCAGAATTGCCGCATAACAAATTAGTGCATTGTAAAGTAATTCATGTCAAGCAATTTAGGACCCTTCTGAGAGATGTAATAGGGCACTATATAGATGCAAGTCTTTATTTTCAAATTGCTCTGTCTGTGCTTTAGTTAATGTCTTATCCTTTGACTCTTTTTCCATTAACTCAGCGATTTCTCAGGCTAAAATCACCCTCCCACTTTGGGGAAAGATATTCTTTTGTGCATTATGTGTAGCAAAGTTGGAAATGTGTCCTTTATAAACCCATTCCTTCATATATAAATCTTCCACTCATTTTTCCACCTAGCTACTCTAGACGGATGTAGGCGTTGTGCTCTGTGCTCTTTAACTTCCTTCAGAGTGCATGTCCTCAATGATCACAACTCCTGTCCTCATGCAGGTGTGGTGTCTGAATTGCCAGATCTTGGTCTGACGCACACTCTTCAATGGGCCAACCCTGAAAATCTTGCTTCCTTCAGTTCTTCAAAGACATGGGGCTCAATTTTACCATGGTGGCGGGTTGGCAGCGTGGTGGGGGGGGGGGGGGGGGGTGAAGGTGTGCGTGGCAAACCCGCATGAACCAAACTTACCGTTTCTGACGCGATCGCACGTTGATTGATGGTGGTTAACGTCCTCTCCGGGTTTTGAGCCTGGCTGCTAGTCTGATTGACAGGCTGGCTGCCAGGAGCTGCAATGCAAAGTGGGGAGGGGCGAGAAAGAGAGAGAGAGTGAGACGTCATCTGGCACTGGAACGGAAGACCGGGGTGGGGTGGGGGTGGAGAGAGAGGGGACAATCAGAGGGGAGAGGGGACGATCGGGGGTGGGGGGGGGGGGGGAGAGGGGATGATCAGGGGGACATCAGGGGAAGATGGGGGGACACTAGGAGGGTGAAAGGCGGACATCGGGGCGGGAGATATCGGACGTCGGAGCAGGTTTCAAAGGTAGGTTCATTTAGTGTTTTCACTTCCTTGCATCGTTTTTTATTTAGTTTATTCAGTTTCATTTTCCCTGATCCGGCCCTTCATGCCTGCTTTCAGTACCTCAATGAGGTACATCTGGCCCTTTGACTGTCATCCAGCCGGCTTTAATTGCCGGCAGGATTTCCATTTTCGGGTCACCCGCGCGCACACAGGTGGGTGCCTGGGAAACTCAGAAGTCCGCGGGTTGGAGTCGACTTCCAAACCTGAAAGGGATTTCTGCAATTTTAGGAGCCCCCCCTCCATCCCCAACGCACCCACAATTGCCTCCTAAAATCACCCCCCATGATAATTGAATTCATGCTGTGCACGTCTAACAGCAACCATGATCATGTATTCTTACATAAGAACATAAGAAATAGCAGCAGGAGTAGGCCATATGGCTCCTCGAGACTACTCCGCCATTCAATGAGATCATGGTTGATCTTGGACCTCAACTCCATTTTCCTACCCGATCCACATATCCCTTCATTCCCCTAGAGTCCAAAAATCTATCCATCTCAGCCTTGAATATGCTCAATGACTCAGCATCCACAGCCCTCTGAGGTAGAGAATTCCAAAGATTAACAACCCTCTGCGTGAAGAAATTCCTCCTCATTTCAGTCTTGAATGACTGACCCCTTATCCTGTGACTATGCCCCCGAGTTCTAGACTCTCCAGCCGGGGGAAACAATCTCTCAACATCTACCCTGTCAAGCCCCCTCAGAATCTTATATGTTTCAATGAGATCACCTCTCATTCTTCTAAACTCCAGAGAGAATGGACCATTCTACTCAACCTCTCTTCATAGGATAACGCTCTCATCCCAGGAAAAATCTAGTGAACCGCCTGTAAGGCAAGTATATCCTTCCTTAGATAAGGAGACCAAAACTGTACACAGTACTCCAGGTGAGGTCTCACTAAAGCCCTGTACAATTGTAGTAGGACTTCCTTACTCTTGTACTCTCAATCATCAGCAAAGTGATGGAAGGTGTCGTCGACAGAACTATCAAGTGGCATTTACTCACCAATAACCTGCTCACCGATGCTCAGTTTGGGTTCTGCCAGGACCACTCGACTCCAGACCTCATTACAGCCTTGGTCCAAACATGGACAAAAGAGCTGAATTCCAGAGGCCAGGTAAGAGTGACTGCCCTTGACATCAAGGCAGCTTTTGACCGAGTGTAGCACCAAGGAGCCCTCGTAAAATTGAAGTCAATGGGAATCAGGGGGAAAACTCTCCAGTGGCTGGAGTCATACCTAGCACAAAGGAAGATGGTAGTGGTTGTTGGAGACCAATCATCTCAGCCCCAGGACATTGCTGCAGGAGTTCCTCAGGGCAGTGTCCTAGGCCCAACCATCTTCAGCTTCTTCATCAATGACCTTCCCTCCATCATAAGGTCAGAAATGGGGATATTCGCTGATGATTGCACAGTGTTCAGTTCCATTCACAACCGCTCAGATAATGAAGCAGTCTGTGCCCGCATGCAGCAAGACCTGGACCACATCCAGGCTTGGGCTGATAAGTGGCAAGTAACATTCGTGCCAGACAAGTGCCAGGCAATGACTATCTCTGACAAGAGAGTGTCTAACCACCTCCCCTTGACATTCAACGGCATTACCATCGCCGAATCCCCCACCATCAACATCCTGGGGGTCACCATTGACCAGAAACTTATAAATACAGTGGCTACAAGAGCAGGTCAGAGGCTGGGTATTCTGCGGTGAGTGACTCACCTCCTGACTCCCCAGAGCCTTTCCACCATCTACAAGGCACAAGTCAGGAGTGTGATGGAATACTCTCCACTTGCCCGGATGAGTGCAGCTCCAACAACCTTCAAGAAGCTCAACACAATGTAGGACAAAGCAGCCCGCTTGATTGGCACCTCATCCTCCACCCTAAACATTCACTCCCTTCACCACCGGTGCACTGTGGACCATCCACAGGATGCACTGCAGCAACTTGCCAAGGCTTCTTCGACAGCATCTCCCAAACCCGCGACCTCTACTAC
Source organism: Heptranchias perlo (assembly GCF_035084215.1). Lineage (NCBI taxonomy): Eukaryota > Metazoa > Chordata > Chondrichthyes > Hexanchiformes > Hexanchidae > Heptranchias > Heptranchias perlo. Next base: position 2,684,165 of record NC_090332.1, read on the forward strand.
CTAGAAGGACAAGAGCAGCAGGCGCATGGGAACAACACCACCTGCACGTTCCCCTCCAAGTCACACACCATCCCGACTTGGAAATATATCACCGTTCCTTCATCGTCACTGGGTCAAAATCCTGGAACTCCCTTCCTAACAGCACTGTGGGAGAACCTTCACCACACGGACTGCAGCGGTTCAAGAAGGCGGCTCACCACCAAGGGCAATTAGGGATGGGCAATAAATGCCGGCCTCGCCAGCGACGCCCACATCCCATGAATGAATAAAAAAAACTCCAACCCCCTTGCAATAAAGCCCAAAATGCCATTTGCTTTCCTAATTGCCTGCTGTACCTGCATACTAACGTTTTGTGTTTCTTGTACCAGGACACCCAAGTCTCTCTGAACACCAACATTTAAGAGTTTCTCACCATTTAAAAAAATATTCTGTTTTTCTATTCTTCCTACCAAAGTGAATAACCTCACATTCTTATGAATCTTCTCTGTCTGCTATTTTAACGATTGCATGTTTCTAATTGCAGCACAGTGCAATTCGAACGCAACAGTGTTTTCATGCCTCTCAAGCCTAACGAATAGCTATCACCTCCTTCCTTTGATTGTGATGTTCACTGGTTTGTATTCTACCGTCATGGCTGTTTAAGTTCAACATTTCATTTGCCTTGTTGATTGCTGCTCTGCATTGCTTGGACCTGTTGAGGGTTGAGTCTACTAAAACTCCTTGGTCTAATTAAACACAGTTCATTGAGTACGTATACAAGTGTTGCTCGTTCTCCCTTCCTACTTACAGTACTTTACACTGTATTAAAAGTGCATTAAATTTCATTTGCCATTGTTCTGCCCGCTGACCTTTGTCCAACTCCTTCTTCTGTCATTTTCCAGCTGCTTCCTTCAATTTCAAGTTCAGCATCATCTGCAAATTTGACCAACTTACATTGAGTTCCGGTGCCCAGATTATTGATGTCAATTAGATAGGTAGTGACCCAACATCGAGTCCTGGGACACCTCCCTCAGTACTCCCCCCATCCCTCCCCCTCCCCGCACCCCTCCCACACCCACCATCCTGACCTAACTCCTCCAATGAGTGCCCGTTATCCACTCTGGCCTCAGATGAACTGTTGCATCTCCTCCGAATGCCTTGCTCCCCCAAGTCTGACCTACATGCGAATCCAGTCCCACACTATCTGATTGACTCTAATGCCCTGGAGCCAACTCGGAATCAACAATAAATCCTGCCTTGCCAGTGTGTTAACCCTAGCCTATATTCTTAGAACAAGTAATAATTTTAAAAAAGAACCTCCGGAATAGGCAAATGAGCAAAAAGTATCATATCTGGACTTGATTGGTTGACAGAATGGGCCTTTTTGGAAATGTTCAAAAGCGGTTATGTGACGGTAATGTGGGTTTAAGCTAGTTATTTAATTTGGATTCTGAATGCAGAACTGGAAAGCTTCAATATAAAATTGAGCAATCATTGAGCAGGACTAGAGATTAGAGGTGGGTTTTTTTTTCTGCACAGAGTCATGGAAACATGGAATAGGCTCCCTTTGAAGGTGCAGTAGTTAATGCTGTGCTAATTAACTCCTTCACAAAGGAGCGCATTGAGTATCAAGTTTAGAACAAGATTACAGGCCACAGGGTTAACTGTAGGCAAAGAGAAAGAACTTGCATTTATGCATTGCTTTATTCCATCCTCAGATTGTGCCAAAACGTTCCACCTCCAATGAATTGCTTTGAAGTGGAGTCCCTATTTTTATTTAGGCAAAAGCAGCAGACAATGTGGACACAGCAAGATCCAACAAACTGGGAGCTGAGATGAATAACCAATTTTTGGTGTTGTTGGTCGAGGGAGGACTATTGACCAGGACACCGGGGGGGAGAACGCACCGGCTTTTCTTCAAAATAATGGCAGGGGATCTTTTAACTTCCACTTGGACAGGCAGATGGAGGCCTCAGTTTAACGTCTCATCCAAAGGATGGAGAATCACTAACTGCTCCAGTGAACACCACGGTTTCAGTCCTGTTCTGAATAAATGGAATGGTCACTGTGGAACACAGCCAGTTCTATAACATCATTTGTTTACTTCTGATAATGGGAGACCGCAGTCCTTCAGCTAGCTTCCTGCGTTTACACTGTTAAATCTAGCTCTCTAGCAGCACAATTGAAGCCTCAGTTTTCCATGGGCCTATGATCCTGTCGCTGGAATGAGGCAGCTGGAAGTAATAATGTACCGACAGAGAGCTGGATTGCTGAGTCTACACCAATGCAATCTCAGCAAATGCCACTTTAAAAGTGACTTGTGACAGGTCAATGTGGATCAGGTAGATTGTAATGTTGCATCAATACCTTTGCTGCCCAGAGTTTGTCTATTTCTGGGGTCATTCGTGTCAGCTGTGGCTCAGTGGGTAGCACTCTCACCCCGATTCATCAGGTTGTGGGTTCAAGCCCCACTCCAGGGACTTGAGTGCTCCCAGTGCAGTACTGAGGGAGTGCTGCACTGTCAGTGGTGCAGTCCTTCGGCCTAGACATTAAACCAAGGCTCTGTCTGCCCTCTCAGGTGGACTTAAATGATCCCACTTCACTATTCGAAGAAGAGCAGGGGAGTTCTCCCCTGTAACCTGGTCAATATTTGTCCCTCAACCAACATCACTAAAAAAACATATCTGGTCTTTTATCTGATTTCTGTTTTTGGGACCTTACTGTGTGCATGTATATCCCGAGTGTTAACTTGAATTAATTTGCATTATGGAGAGATACCACACTGGCGCAGTATGCACACACACACACACACACACACACACCCCACCCCTGGCTGCTGGTGTTTCATGATTGACAGGACAGCCTGGAGAATGGAACATTTCACCATTGTTGCAAACACTGTTAGTGAATACCAAGCACTCCCTGGTTAGGCACAGCACAGTTCATTCAGCTAAGAGTGAAGTTCCCTCAACTCAACCCCAAACACAAATCAGCATCCTTCACTGCGCCAGTGTGACATTTCGATATCTCGGACCAGGCATCCCCATGACTTCTCTAAATCAGACTGCCTAATTGTGTTGCAGTGGTGGCAAATTTTACAGTAAACTTGAGTCCAAGTTGCGCCAGTGTGACATCCTCCCGGTTACTGCATCGGTGTGATATCCTCCCAGTTACTGCATCGGTGTGATATTCTCCCAGTTACTGCATCGGTGGGACATCCTCCCAGTTACTGCATCGGTGGGACATCCTCCCAGTTACTGCATCGGTGGGACATCCTCCCAGTTACTGCATCGGTGGGACATCCTCCCAGTTACTGCATCGGTGGGACATCCTCCCAGTTACTGCATCGGTGGGACATCCTCCCAGTTACTGCATCGATGGGACATCCTCCCAGTTACTGCATCGGTGGGACATCCTCCCAGTTACTGCATCGGTGGGACATCCTCCCAGTTACTGCATCGGTGGGACATCCTCCCAGTTACTGCATCGGTGGGACATCCTCCCAGTTACTGCATCGGTGGGACATCCTCCCAGTTACTGCATCGGTGTGACATCCTCCCAGTTACTGCATCGGTGGGACATCCTCCCAGTTACTGCATCGGTGTGATATCCTCCCAGTTACTGCATCGGTGTGATATCCTCCCAGTTACTGCATCGGTGGGACATCCTCCCAGTTACTGCATCGGTGGGACATCCTCCCAGTTACTGCATCGGTGGGACATCCTCCCAGTTACTGCATCGGTGGGACATCCTCCCAGTTACTGCATCGGTGGGACATCCTCCCAGTTACTGCATCGGTGGGACATCCTCCCAGTTACTGCATCGGTGGGACATCCTCCCAGTTACTGCATCGGTGGGACATCCTCCCAGTTACTGCATCAGTGTGACACCTCCCAGTTACTGCATCAGTGTGACACCTCCCAATTACTATACCGGTGTGATATCTTCCTGCTACTGCACCGGTGTGTAATCTCCTCATTACTTCACTGGCGTGACATCTCCCTGTTACTGCACTGGCGTGACATCTCCCTGTTACTGCACTGGCGTGACACCTCCCTGTTACTGCACTGGCGTGACATCTCCCTGTTACTGCACCAGGGTGTCATCTCCTCATTACTTCACTGGCGTGACATCTCCCCCTCCCACACCAGGCCAGTCCTGTGGCTCCTGTTGAGTGAAACTCATGATTTTGGGCAAAATTAGTGGCAGTTTGTGTGTAGGCTCCCACCCCAAAGAAACTGAATTGAGACTGCCCTGACTGATTCCACATGTATCTGTAAAAAGAGACATCCCAACAGTCTGGGTTGGATATGAGACAGGTCCTAGCGTTAACTTACTGTGCCATCCAGTTCTCCCTGAAAATCATTCCTTTCTTTCAGTCCGTTGAGTATAAAAATATATTCCTATATCATCCCCAGTTTGATGGATGTTTGCAAATGGGTGTGCCTTGGAATTTGAGTTTTACTGATAATGCGCTTGTCATTACTACAGACTAACTGTGAACTTGTACCTTCTGTTGTAGGAAGTTTGGGGTGTTCTTTGAATGCAGACCATCAGAAGAGATCTCTTATTGATTGATAATGTGCTGCATTTAAATTAATTTTCTCTCTCTTTCTCCCTTCACCCTCTTTATCTTAGTGTTGGAGAGGAAAATATCAACCAGACAGAGTCGGGAAGAGTTGATAAGGAGAGGCGTTCTAAAGGAGATTCCTGATCAGGGTGAGTCACACTGAGCCGTGAGCTGCAGAGAGAGAGTCTTACAGTACGTAAACATCAGTAGGGGATGACCTCCCATGCGATTGCTCACGGTGAGTCAGTGGCTGTGGTAGAAATTTGTGCGAGACAGTGAAGTAAGTAGATAATGGTTCCTGGCAAATTTAAGACAATCAATAAAGCATGACAATTTTTTGTACATCTAAAGTACATTACTTATCTTTCGGATGAGACATAAACCGAGGCCCTGTCTGCCCTTTCAGTTGGACGTAAAAGATCCCTTGGCACTATTCGAAGAAAAGCAGGGGAGTTCTCTCCGGTGTCCTGGGCAATGTTTATCCCTCAACCAACATCACTAAAACAGATTATCTGATCATTTATCACATTGCTGTTTGTGGGATCTTGCTGTGCGCAAATTGGCTGCCACATTACCTGCATTACAGCAGTGACTACACTTCAAAAGTTTGTTTGATCTTTCTTTCCTCAAGACTTAAAACAATATTGATGAATATTGGCCAACCTAAAAGCATCATTCGCTTGCATTTTTTTTAATTCGTTCATGGGATGTGGGTGTCGCTGGCAAGGCCAGCATTTATTGCCCATCCCTAATTGCCCTTTAGAAGGTGGTGGTGAGCCGCCTTCTTGAACCGCTGCAGTCCGTGTGGTGAAGATTCTCCCACAGTGCTGTTAGGAAGGGAGTTCCAGGATTTTGACCCAGCGACGATGAAGCAACGGCGATATATTTCCAAGTTGGGATGGTGTGTGACTTGGAGGGGAACGTGCAGGTGGTGTTGTTCCCATGTGCCTGCTGCTCTTGTCCTTCTAGGTGGTAGAAGTCGCGGGTTTGGGAGGTGCTGTCGAAGAAGCCTTGGTGAGTTGCTGCAGTGCATCTTGTGGATGGTACACACTGCAGCCACTGTGCGCTGGTGGTGAAGGGAGTGAATGTTTAGGGTGGTGGATGGGGTGCCAATCAAGCGGGCTGCTTTGTCCTGGATGGTGTCGAGCTTCTTGAATGTTGTTGGAGCTGCACTCATCCAGGCAAGTGGAGAGTATTCCATCACACTCCTGACTTGTGCCTTGTAGATGGTGGAAAGGCTTTGAGGAGTCAGGAGGTGAGTCACTCGCTGCAGAATACCCAGCCTCTGACCTGCTCTTGTAGCCACGGTATTTATATGGCTGGTCCAGTTAAGTTTCTGGTCAATGGTGACCCCCAGGATGTTGATGGTTGGGGATTCGGCGATGGTAATGCCGTTGAATGTCAAGGGGAGGTGGATAGACTCTCTCTTGTTGGAGATGGTCATTGCCTGGCACTTGTCTGGCGCGAATGTTACTTGTCACTTATGAGCCCAAGCCTGGATGTTGTCCAGGTCTTGCTGCATGCGGGCTCGGACTGCTTCAAACCAGATTTAAACCAGATCCCTCTCAAATATACCTCAGTGGCGTTGAAAGCGGAAATGCATGGCAGGTTATTCAGCATCTAAAAAGTGCCAGACACTGCGTTAACCGTAGTGGTTCCTGGGAGCATCGGGGGCTAAGGAATCTGGTGGTTTCCACCGCGATGAAGGCCGGAGCTGGCTGGTGGCCTATTGCACAGTCCAACAAGGGCGAGTCAGCTAGCAGGGACGGGTTACCTCTGTGCACCAAACTCTGCCCCCAGAATCCCAGGTGATGACTGCATGGCACAGCTCAGCTATGGTTATCAGCCTTGACCTTCCTTCTCGATCATTCAAAAATATTTATTTCACAGTAAGATTGGCTTAAAATGGATGCTGTATCGAACAATCGGTAAAACACTGTTGTAAGTAATTTAGTGCCTCTCCCTCTCCCCACTTCCTGTGGTACTGCACCAACACCTTCTCTGCATTGCTTGGCGCTGAACTAGATCTCTGTATCAACTTTGGTCACCATTTCCTGTTCAAATTTCCTTTCTTTAACAGTTGAGATTGTCAAGAAGTGATGTTTTGATGTTTTTTTTTCCTTTCTGTCTTTTGAAGAAAAAAAATAAGTTCCAACACAAAAGCTTTCCTCCCCTTGAGCGTGTGAACTTCAGTTAAGATGATTCTCATGAACCTGCTGCTTTTAACCCTCTTGCTGCACTTGGTACAGGCTGAATGTACTCTGCACAGCTAACGTAACCGACTCCCAACCCGGGGGAGGGAATGTAGTGGGAGTGTAGCGCAGTTGGAATTTCAGCAGTGAATGAGTTAAAGAAGTGTGCACACCTTCAGTTGGACCTTTAAATTAATTCGTTACTTTTTAAATTTTTCCTGAGGGTCCTACTGTTTAAAGATTTTTTTTGTTTCAGCGGTTGGCTTGTTTGGTGAGAAAGAAAGACTTGAATTTCTATCGTGCCTTTTCACATCCTCAGGGCATCCCAAAGCACTTCTCCACCAATGAAGTACTTCTGAAGTGTAGTCACTGTTGTAATGTAAGAAACGTGGCAGCCAATTTGTGCACAGCAAGATCCCACAAACAGCAATGAAATAAACGACCCGATAATCTGCTTCAGTGTTGATGTTTGAGGGATAAATATTGGCCAAGAAACCGGGGAGGACTCCCCCGCTCTTCTTCAAATGATACCGTGGGATCTTTTACATCCACCTGAGAGGGCAGACTGGGCCTCCGTTTAACAACAGCAGCAACAACTTGTATTTAACGTGGGAAAATGTCCCAAGGCAGATAATCAGCCCATTGTAACACCAGCCTCATTTTCAATATCCCCATACCCCCTTTATTAGCCCACCTGGCCAATTCTTCCAAACATTTGCACCTTTGAATGAAGAAGTTCCTCATGACATCAGTTTTTAAACTAATGCTCGCCAATCTAAATTCATGTCCCACAGAACTACAACGACAGCAACAACAACTTGCATTTATATAGCGCCTTTAACATAGTAAAATGTCCCAAGGTGCTTCACAGGAACGTTATCAAACAAAATTTCACACTGAGCCACATAAGGAGATATCAGGACAGGTGACCAAAAGCTTGGTCAAAGAGATGGGTTTTAAGGAGCGTCTTAAAGGAGGAGAGAGAGGCGGAGAGGTTTAGGGAGGGAATTCCAGAGCTTAGGGCCCAGGCAGCTGAAGGCACGGCCGCCAATGGTGGAGTGATTAAAATCAGGGATGCGCAAGAGGCCAGAATTGGAGGAGCGCAGAGATCTCGGAGGGTTGTAGGGCTGGAGGAGGTTACAGAGTCAGGGAGGGGCAAGGCCGTGGAGGGATTTGAAAACAAGGATGAGAATTTTAAAATCAAACTACTTTCCTTGCTCAATTTAAAGCGATATTCTGGGGATACATAATAATTTGTCCAACTCGGTGGGATCCTTGCCTCGTAACCTCTCTCTGTGGAGCCTGAGCTTCTCTTCATGACCGAGACCACCTTTTATAAAGTTAATTATGAAGCTGTGACGAGGTTGGACAAAGGTTGAGATCGGAGCCTAATTCTTTTTTTAAACAGGGTCACTCCAGTGTTTGGCTTGTACTTTACCAGGAGCTCCTCTGCTATAATGAAGAATGCCTTCGGGTAATTGGTGAAGGTATTCCGTTTACATTAGTGCGGGCGGAAATCACGTGAAATGCTTAATGTCATGGCACCATAGGATGGTTGGGATGCATCCCAGGCAATTACTAGAAGTCTCTGCAGTGGGGACAGCCTCATTCTTTCAACCTTTTTACAACAACATAGGTTATAACATTGGTTATAGAAACCAAAAATTTGCAGGAACCACTCAGGAGGTCAGGTAGCATCTGTGGATAAAGGAAAACGGTTAGCTTAACATTTCAGGTCTGGAACCCTTCGTCAGAACCTTAATTTGTTACTGGGAAACTATAGTCATCAAACTTCTTTTTTGTACAGTAAAATGCCTTCTAGATCATAACAACTCGCTGCGTAAAGAAAATTCTCCTCATTTCCCTTCTGGTTCTTTTGCCACTTGGATCCTGTAACTTGGGGAGGGGGATGGGGCTGTGCGTTAGGATCTCACCAGATCTTCACTGCCTGAAAGGGCGGTGGAAGCAGATTCAACAGTAACTTTCAAAAGGAAATTGGATAAATGCTTGAAAAGGGAAAATTTGCAGGGCCACGGGGAAAAAGCGGGGGAGTGGGACTAATTGGACAGCTCTTTCAAAGAGCTGGCACTGGCACAGTGGGCTGAATGGCCTCTGTCTGTGCTTTAAGATTCCATGATTCTATGGATGAACTAAGATAGCATGAATGGCTTTCCTCCTGGGTAATTATCTTGTGATCTCATGAGGCATGACTGCCTGTCGACGGTCTGCCTGTCAACGGTCTCCTTTCTGCTTAAAGTGTTCCCTGTTACCGCAAACCTGTGATAAGGACTCTTAACTGGGCTTCACTCTACACCACAGGCAATTGGCCTGCCTCCACCGCGATATCACCGCCCTTCCCAAAAAGCACAAAATTATAACTAAAACAAGTGAATTAAGTGAGAATTTGCCAATGAAATCCATCCCCCACCCACCCCGCAGCTCTCTGAGGAATCCAGTTTCATAGAGAATAAGACAGAACAGATGTAAACATTGCCTGATTAGAACATCTGTTGTAAGGGTGAATAGGAGCTGGCAACTGAGCTGCATTCACATGTCTGAGTCAGTTGGACAGTTTTGACTGTGCACGGAATGGAGAACTGGGACCAAAATCAGGACTTCCTTGCGTTCGTGAATGAGGAAGTGAGCTGTGCAAGAGGGGGCATGAATACAGATTACAAACATTCCCACTAACAGCACATCCTGTCTGAGAGTGTGGTCACTAACGGGCTTTTTAACACTACGTAGAATTTACAGCACAGAAACAGGCCATTCGGCCCAACTGGTCTAGGCCAGTGTTTATGCTCCACACGAGCCTCCTCCCCCCTCCCCCCTTATTCCATCTCACCCTATCAACATAACCTTCTGTTCCTTTCTCCCCCATGTGTTTCTCCAGCTTCCCTTTAAATCCATCTACACTATTCGCCTCAGCTACTCCTTGTGGGAGTGAGTTCCACATTCTCACCACTCTCTGGGTAAACAAGTTTCTCCTGAATTCCCTATTGGATTTATTAGTGACTATCTTATATTTATGACCCCTAGTTTTGAATCCCCCCACAAGTGGAAACATCTTCTCTACGACAATCCTGTCGATTCCTTTCATAATTTTAAAGACCTCTATTAGGTCACCCCTCAGCCTTCTCTTTTCTAGACTTTTCTGTATTTAAAGGAATACTCCCAAGAAGTTGTAAAGTGCCTGAATCTTAAGTTCACAAGATTCTCATGGAGGAGGAGGGCCATTCGGCACATCTTAACAGATTCCATCCAGAACAACCCGACACTTCCACCGCTGCTGCATCTAATTGTTTCTTAGATCTTTCCAGGGTTTTTTTCTCCACCACTCTATTTGGGAGTCCATTCCTGATATTCATTCTAAAGTTACCTTTTGCTGGCTTGAATCTGTGTCACTTGTCCTACTCCCACAGTTTAATTTAAATTAACATTCCGGATTAACCTTTTCCACACCATTTACTATCTGATATAACTGTTTGAATCTCTTCAATCAGGTTTCCATTCCTCCCATGGCACCAAAATGGCCCTAATCAAAATATCGAATGACATTCTCTCTGGCTGTCACCATGGGTCATTAGCACTCCTCAATCTCTCTACAGCCTATGGTATGGTAGACTGTACTATCCTTCTCCAACCCCTCTCATCCGTTGTCCAGCTTGGTGGGACAGCCTTCACTTGGCTCCTCTCTTACCTGTCCAATTGTAGCCAGAGCATCTCCATCATTGGCCTCTCTTGCAGTCCTCACACCTTTACCTCCGGCTAAACATTGAGAACAATAACTACAACGGCTTGCGTATACGTTGCGCCCTTTAACATTGTAAAACGTCCCAAGGCGCTTCGCAGGAGTGTAATCAGACAGAATTTGACACCGAGCCACATAAGGAGACATTAGGACAGGTGACCAAAAGCTTGGTCAAAAAGATAGGATTTAATGAGTATCTCAAAGGCAGAGAGAGAGGTGGAGAGGTTTAGGGAGGGATTTCCAGAGCTTAGGGCCGAGGCAGCTGAAGGCACGGCCGCCAATGGTGAGGCGACGAAAATCAGGGATGCGCAAGAGGCCAGAATTGGAGGAGCGCAGAGATCTCGGAGCGTTGTAGGGTTGGAGGAAGTTACAGGGATAGGGAAGGGCGAGGCCATGGAGGGATTTGAATTCAAAGATGAGAATTTTAAAATCGCGGTGTTGCCAGACCGGGAGCCAATGTAGGTCAGCGAGCATAGGGGCGATGGATGAACGGGACTCGGTGCGAGTTAGGATACGGACAGCAGAGCTTTGGATGAGCTGAAGTTTACGGAGGGTGCAAGGTGGGAGTCTGGAGGGGAATAAATGCATGGATGAGAGATTCAACAGCAGATGGGATGAGATAGGGGCGGAGATGAGCGATGTTACAGAGGTGGAAGTAGGCGATCTTAGTGATGGAGAGCACATGGGGGTCAGAAGCTCAGCTCAGGGTCAAATAGGACGTGAGGTTGAGAACAGTCTGGTTCAGTCTCAGACAGTGCACAGGGAGAATGGGGGCATGGAACGGAGTTTGTGGCGGGGACCAAAAACGATGGCTTCAGTCTTTCCAATATTTACACACGTGTGTTTGTACACGTATACACACACACACACACACACACACACACGCTTACAAAGGCGCACGCGCACACACACACACGCATATATACACACATGCACACATTTACAAAGACACGCACACACACATCTAAACGTGCACATATACACGAACATGCGCACACATTTACGCAGACAGGCACATAAACACGTGCACATGTACACGCACACTTTCCAGTGGCAGACACTGGATAACGATTGGGAATCTTGGCTGTATTCTTTTATTCCCAAACTCAGAACTGCTGAAGCCAATTGGAGCGCTGGGACTGTTGCCACAGCTGCGATCAGCTGACCCAGTGCAGACCAGGGATCAAACCTTGGCGGGGCGTTGGGGGGGGACTTTCTGGTCTGTCTGCCTCAGTACACCAGCTGGTGCCTTTGCCCCCATTAATTCAGCTTCCCCTTTTTTGACTCGTCACTTATGATGATTTCATCTTTGTTGCCCAGTTCAAGGAGGGAGACATTGTGACCTCATCACGATCATGAGACTTTGTAACACGAAACTCTTTGCTTAGCAACATGGAATGACCGCCATTACTTTGCAAAGCAACACGGAATGGGGGGTTTTATGGCATCATCAGCTTCCAGACAATGAATGGCCTTATTTTGTTGACTCTGCGAGGAGGCGGGATTTCCCACTGCAAGGTTCTGGGCTGGCTCATTTCGAAATAATGTCCCAGGCTCATCCCAGTGCAGCACCTCTGTAACCGAGGATGGTGAATGGAAGTTACTGAGGGAGAGGAAGTATGCCAAACCCACACGGACTGGGAAGAAAGGAAAGAATGGGAGCCGCCGCTAGAAAAAGCTATCTGCCGAGCGAGAGAGAAAGAAACAGGAGTTTTATCTTAAATGGTATAAATCGCGCCTTTGGGAAAGTCAAAGGGTTTTCATCTAATGCTGCATTTACCTTACATTTTTGAGTAGAGATTTGAGATACTGGGACTATTTCCAAAGACAGCAGAGAAGGATAAGAGGAGACTTAATAGAGGTTTATCGAATTACGTAGAATTACATAGAATTTACAGCACAGACACAGGCCATTCGGCCCAACTGGTCTATGCCGGTGTTTATGCTCTGCATGAGCCTCCTCCCTCCCTACTTCATCTCACTCTATCAGCATATCCTTCTATTCCTTTCTCCCTCATGTGTTTATCTAGCTTCCCCTTAATGCATCTACACTATTCACCTCAACTACTCCTTGTGGGAGCGAGTTCCATATTCTCACCACTCTGGGTAAAGAAGTTTCTCTTGAATTCCTTATTGGATTTATTAGGGACTATCTTTATAGCCCCTTGTTTTGACCTCCCCCACAAGTGGAAACATCTTCTCTACGTTTACCCTATCGAACCCCTTTATAATTTTAAATTACGATGGGTTTCAACGGAGTGAATAGGGACAGACTGGCAGCTTGCAGCCCTTCCTTGGGAAGCACTCTATGGTAAAGCCCCAGAAGTTCATGGCACAGAAAGAGGCCATTTGATCAATCGTGTCTATGGCGACTCTTTGCTCGAGCAGTCCAAAAACTATTGCTACCGCCCCACTCTCTTTCCACATATCGCTGTGCCTTTCTCTGCTTCAAATATTTATCTGGTCTTCCTGTAAAAGATACGTTGGTCTCTGCCTCAGCTATTCCCTGCAACAGAGCGTTCCATGCTCTAACAGCTCTATGTGTAAAGACATTTATCCTAATTTCTCTCTCCACTCTCTTAGTGACAATTATCAATTCCCACCTTGTCACAAACCAGAGGAAATAATCTTTCCCTATTCGCTCCGTTGAAACCCCTCGTAATTTTAAAAACCTTTTATTAATCTCCTCTTAACCATCTCTGCTCCAGTGGAAATAGTCCCAGTATCTCAAGTTTCTCCTGAAAACTGTAGTTTCCCATCTCCGGCATCATCCTCATGAATTTATAGCTTCAATTTTACGGTGCCAGCCATGGCTCAGTGGGTAGCAAGCTCACCTCTGAATTCAAAGGTCGTGGGTTCATGTCCCACTCCAAAGACTTGAGCACAAAATCCAGGCTGACACTCCCAGTGCAGTACTGAGGGAGTGCTGAACTGTTGGAGGTGCCGTCTTTCAGCTGAGACGTTAAACCGAGGCCCCCTCTGCGCTCTCAGGTGGACGTAAAAGATCCCTTGGCACTATTCGAAGAAGAGCAGGGGGAGTTCTCCCCGGTGCCTTGGCCAATATTTATCCCTCAACCATCATCACTAAAACAGATTAATTGATCATTTATCTCATTGCTGTTTGTGGGAGCTTGCCGTGAGTAAAATTAGCTATCGCATTTCCTACATTACAACAGTGACTGCACTTCAAAAGTACCTTTCTCTCTCTCTTTCTTTCTTTCTTTCTCTCTCTCTCTCTTTCTTTTTCTTTCTCTCTCTCTCTTTCTCTCTCTCACTCTCTCTCTCTCTCTCTCTTTCTTTCTCTCTCTCTTTCTCTTTCTTTCTCTCTTTCTTTCTTTCTTTCTCTCTCTCTCTCTTTCTTTTTCTTTCTCTCTCTCTCTTTCTCTCTCTCACTCTCTCTCTTTCTTTCTCTCTTTCTTTCTCTCTCTCTTTCTCTCTCTCTTTCTCCCTCTCTCTTTCTCTCTCTCTTTTTCCCAAGTCTCCAGATTTGGTCTCCCTGGTACATCCTGGAAGGCAGTAGCAGGTGTAACCAGCTGCTGCCAGAGGTGTGGGACACCATGGTCCTCCCAACCCTTGCCGCTCATGCAAGACAGCAGTGCCATTTCCTGCTTGCTTGTACGGGTCTTCCCAGCCAAAGGGTAATCGTTGTCGGCCGGAAAAGAAAGTTATGAATCGTGACTTTCAAACCGCTGATTCTGTGGAATCTCATCCACTGAATCTGGTCTCACTCTCAAGGCCCAGCACATCACAAGATTGGTTCTGCCATGTTATGCAACGTCAAACTTTCTTTTCTTTTTGTAAGATGGACACTCTGAGGTGACGTTCAGGAATGGAGACACTATACATGCTATACCCATCAGAATAGAATCCACGACAGAAAGCACAGCCAACGATGGTTCTACAGTCACGGTGCCTCCGCAGCAAGGGACAGGTAATGCTGAAAGTGCTGTTCAAATGACTCGATTACAAATGCTTGGATCCTGCATCGTGCGGAAGGTGAATCAGGGCCTTGACAGCACACTGTGCTACGGAGTGGATGGTCGACTGTTAACTGCCCTCTGATGTGACCTTGGTCCACCTCCCCAGGGCAACTAGGGACGGGCAATAAATGCCGGCCTTGCCAGCGACGCCCACATCCCGAGAATGAATTTTTAAAAAACGTAATGCACCCAGGCCAAGAGGGCGAGCCGGTGACCAGCACTGTCTCTAGTTGGTCACTCAGAGGTGCTCAAGAGCAGTCCGTGTGGTGACTCGCTGCCAGTCCGGAGGTATCCTGGACCATTCTGTGGAGGAAACGCACAATTTCTCTCAGCCACTTTCCCCCTGACAGCACAGCTGACCTTGGAATTGACAGTACGTGGAGAACCCATACCTGCAAAGACCCACCCTCCCACTCTGTGCCTCGTGATGAGTTACTGATATCAGCCTAGCCAGAATCTTCCTGCACAGTAAAGGGGGCACAGTCGGAGGGAGGGGCACCACGCGGGTGGGAGAAGCACTCTTTCAATGCCTTCCAACAGCTAGTTACGGTGGAGCTAGAAGTCTGGAAACACGTCACCCCCCCCCCCGAACCTCTGGGTTGGGGCATTACGTAGTACGGTCCGACACGAGGCGTAGGAGAGAACGTACAAGGTCATAGGTGCTTTGTAACATCCCAATGGAATAATTTTTTTCTATATAAATTACCTGTTTTTATTGTCATTCCACATACCTTGCCCATCTCAATGAAGTCTGAGAGTATCGTGATATTCTTGACAGCTGCACTGTGCTGTGGGGCTAATGTACTCTGTGTTGGTCCTGACTGACCTGGGACTAACTGGGAGCGCATTTTGTAAAAAGAGAAACAGGGGTGCAGGAAAAGAACAAAAGGAAGAAGTCTGGGATAGGGTGGAGAGCAGGGGATGATTAAAGAACAAAAGTGATGATGGTGCAAAGCAAAAGGGGGTGATAATGGGACAAGAAGAGAAACAAAAGATGGATCCAGAGTGAGGTGTAAATGGGAATGGCAGAGAGGGAGGGAAGCATGGAAAATGTGGTAAAGAGGAGAAGGTTACCGTGGCCCGGGAATGTGACGGAAGAAAGGTAGGGAGACCCCAGGGGTGCAGACCACCATGCCGGCCGTGTACTGATAGGGGATCCCCATTTGTGCATTTTGTATATGCTCCATTGTCCTTGATGTCCTTCAATGAGTAATAGCTCACTCCGCTATATCCCACATAACCCTTGGGCTTCCGGATGATAGGAAACCATGACTGTGACTGGGTGCCATGTAGATCGCACCAGTGATTAAAAAAAGGGAGACGCTCCATGACGTTGTTTAGACATTAATTCGCCCAGTTCAGGATTCACTCTATTTATAAGGAGCTGATGCCACCTGCTCTCTGGTGACTAGCTTTGTGTTTAGTCAGCGACACGTTGTAGTTTTCTTGGCCATATGTGTTGCCAAATCTCGAAAATAAGGACAGGCTCTGAAATGTTCCGAGACCCATCGTACACGTGAGATGAGAACACCCCACAATTGTTGAACTTCACTTCTCGCTGAGTAGCCATTTTGGTTTTTTTTGATTAAGGTGAATGACTGGGAGAATTTGATTGACAAGAGTTCCAAAATCTTGACAACCAAACAGTAAACAAATCTCTTTATTTATTTGCTTACCAGCTGATAATTGAAAGCAAAGGGTAGAATCATAGTATCTTACAGCACAGAAGGAGGCCATTCGGCCCATTGTGCCGAGAATAGAGGGAGCTTTACTCCCAATGCAGCCTGTGGTTGTTGCTAGGTAGGTTGGAGGGATAGCAGTAACCTAATCCGAGATATGATGTGGAGAGGAAGGAGAAAATTTGCCTGAGGAAGGAGAAAATATTTGCCTGAGGAAGGAGAAAATCTCCGAAAGCTTGTGAATTTAAAATAAAATTGCTGGACTATAACTTGGTGTTGTAAAATTGTTTACAATAATCCGAGATAGTCAATGGTTTTAGAAGGGGCAGGTGATGTCTAGCAAACCTCCATGACTTTGAAGCTGTTGCAGATAATAGATAGTGGAACTCTATAATATGTTGGACTTTCAGAGGCTTTGGCAAGGTTTGGCATGAAAACGATGAGAATTCAAGGGACTGGACGTAACATTGATTGGAAGAAAGGAAATCGAATATGAACGAGAGGTGTAATGTCTGACCAGCGAAGGCCTTAAATGCAATCCCACCCCAGTCACTGCTTGGACTTCTGTTGTTTTTAATGTATATAAGAATTAACATGGATACTGAGGCTAATGTAAGAGCCAGAGTTCCCTGGATGACAAAAGAGATTGTGAGTAAGATGTCAGGTTAATAACACAAGTGAGAACCAGGCTGAATAGAAAAAGTTCAGAGGGGAAGTGAAAAAGGAAATAAGAGGGGCAAAGAGAGAGTATGAGAATAGACTGGCAGCCAACATAAAAGGGAATCCAAAAGTCTTCTATAGGCATGTAAAGAGTAAACAGGCAGTAAGAGGAGGGGTGAGGCCAATTAGGGACCATAAAGGAGATCTACTCATGGAGGCAGAGGGGATGGCCGAGGTACTAAATGAGTACTTTGCATCTGTCTTTACCAAGGAAGAAGATGCTACCAAAGTCACAGTAAAAGAGGAGGTAGTTAAGATACTGGATGGGCTAAAAATTGATAAAGAGGAGGTACTAGAAAGGCTGGCTGTACTTAAAGTAGATAAGTCACCCAGTCCGGATGGGATGCATCCTAAGTTGCTGAGGGAAGTAAGGGTGGAAATTGTGGAGGTGCTGGCCATAATCTTCCAAACATCCTTAGATACAGGGGTGGTGCCAGAGGACTGGAGAATTGCAAATGTTACACCCTTGTTCAAAAAAGGGTGTAAGGATAAACCCAGAAACTGTAAGCCAGTCAGTTTAACCTTGGTGGTGGGGAAACTTTTAGAAACAATAATCCGGGACAGAAGTAGCAGTCACTTGGACGAGTGTGGAATGATTAGGGAAAGCCAGCACGGATTTGTTAAAGACAAATCGTGTTTAACTAACCTGATAGAGTTTTTTGATGAGGTAATAGAGAGGGTAGATGAGGGCAATGTGGTTGATGTGGTGCATATAGACTTTCAAAAGGTGTTTGATAAAGTGCCGCACGGTAGGCTTATCATCAAGATTGCGGCCCATGGAATAAAGGGGGCAGTTGCAGCATGGATACAGAATTGGCTAAGGGACAGGTGATGAACGGTTGTTTTTCGGACTGGAGGGAGGTGTACAATGGCGTTCCACAGGGGTCAGTGCTGGGACCACTGCTTTTCTTGATATTTATTGATTACTTGGACTTGGGTGTACAGGGCATAATTTCAAAATTTGCAGTTGACACAAAACTTGGAAGGGTAGTAAACAGTGAGGAGGATAGTGATAGACTTCAAGAGGATATAGACAGGCTGGTGGAATGGGCGGACACGTGGCAGATGAAATTTAATGCAGAAAAATGCGAAGTGATACATTTCAGTAGGAAGAACGAGGAGAGGCAATATAAACTAGAGGGCACAACTCTAAAGGGGGTGCAGAAATAGAGAGATCTGGGGGTATATGTGCACAAATCGTTGAAGGTGGCAGGGTAAGTTGAGAAAGCAGTTAAAAAAGCATACAGGATCCTGGGCTTTGTAAATGGAGGCATAGAGTACAAAAGTATGGAAGTCATGATGAACCTTTATAAAACACTGGTTTGGCCACAACTGGAGTATTGTGTCCAGTTCTGGGCACTGCATTTCAGGAAAGATGTGAAGGCCTTAGAGAGGCTGCAGAAGAGATTTACTAGAATGATTCCAGGGATGAGGGACTTTAGTTACGTGGATAGACTGGAGAACCTGGGATTGTTCTCCTTGGAACAGAGACGGTTGCGAGGAGATTTGATAGAGGTATTTAAAATCATGAAGGGTCTAGACAGAGTAGATAGAGAGAAACTGTTCCCATTGGCGAAAGGGTCAAGGAACAGAGGACATAGATTTAAGGTGATTGACAAAAGAACCAAAGGTGACATGAGGAAAATCTTTTTTTACCCAGCGAGTGGTTGGGATCTGGAATGCACTGCCCGAGGGGGTGGTGGAGGCAGATTCAATCATGGCCTTCAAAAGGGAACTGAATAAGTATTTGAAAGGAAAAAAATTGAAGGGCTACGGGGAAAGGGCGGGGGAGTGGGACTAGCTGGATTACTCTTGCATAGAGCCGGCACAGGCTTGATGGGCTGAATGGCCTCCTTCCGTGCTGTAACCTTTCTATGATTCTACGTTAGCAAATTTGCAGAAGATACTAAAATAGGGAGGGCAGTAGAAATGGAAGATGCAGCTAACGATTTGAAGAAGGGTTTGGATCATTTGTGGAATATAGTGGATAGATGATGAATTAAATTTAACACTGGCAAATAAATGCAAAACAGATTGACAATTGGTGGTAAGTACAAACTGATTGGAATTGGATCAGTAAAGCGAGACTCAATGAGGAGCTTGCGAGTAACAATGGACTTGTCGCTGTCGACCTCCAGACATTGTGGAAGGGCAATTAAAACAGCTGGTAAAACGCCGGGGATATATGCAGGCAGAGCAATGGAATGCATGGGTGCTGAGGTTTCCCTAAAGCTGTACAGTGCGCTGGTGAGGCTGCACACATAGAGTAGAGTGCACAATTCCAGTCACCATTCCGCATGCGTTGGAGAGGATGCCGAGAAGAGGAAAAGAGGAACAATTCCAATTGTAAGGGAGGATGGACTAAGATTAGAAAAAACCTGGGCCCTGAAATTCCACCTGACTACTCTGCCAGTAGGAGTGCAATTATGGTGGACTGTAAGAGCACCCAAGCAAGGAGGCCCGGACCTTGCTCCAAATTACAGGATGGGGGTCATTTCCATATTTGGGGGCGTGGGCTCGGTGTGTGGGTAAGAGTGCGTTGGCTGTCACTCCACCCCAATCCACCTGCAACAGTCGGAGTGACCCCTCGGACCAACAGAGGACAGGAGGTCCAGGAAGGGCCCAACGACCAGGTACAGTTTTACCATTCTCAGCTCTCGACGGAGCCGGTAGGGGCATTTTCCAAGGCAGTCGATTGCCTCTGGGATCAATTACCTTTTTAGCAGGAAGAGTCCGTGGGCTACAGGGAGTACCCGTGCCAGCTCTCAGCTGCAGTTGGTTCCACTGAGGCCTCCAAAGGGGGTACTGGGTGGAGTTTCAGGGGAAGCCTGGAAACTCCTCCAAACATGACCACAGCACCCCGCCCCCCTCAGAACTTCTACCAATGAGACGGAATCTTGGCAGGACCAGGTAACTGTGACATTTTCCAGTGCCCCGACTGGAGTATCAGCCTCCTGGCACCATGGCCCCAGTTGTAATTAGAAGGCCAAAGTCTCCCCTACAGCCCAGAGTCTTCACTCGATGGGGTACCTTGGGGGCATATAAATGGGTTAGACAGGTTAAGTCCAGAATATTAATTTAAAATAAGGCGGGGCCATGAGGCCATAAGGCATACATATAAACTAATGAAGAGTAAATTTAAATCCCAAGGTCAGGAGGAACTGACAGAAGAATAGAGACACTGACATTAAGGGTGCTCAAGGTGCAGTTGGATACCAGACTGAGGGATTTAGGGAGCTAGAGGAATGAACTGTGATGGGCCGAAGGGCCTTTTCTTACCTTGGGTGTTTTTTAATGTTCTTGCATGTTCTGTGTGGAAGACTTAGTGCCAACAATGGGCGTGAAAAGAAAGAAGAAAAAGTTTCATTCCCCAGCTCTGATATCCTTCAATTTGTGAGCACAGGAATGATGAATGCATCCCCCCTCTCTCCCCCTGCACCCCCCCACCCCAAACACCCCCTCCTGATCTAGTGGTGGGTGTGATTGGAATCTCCTCCAGGGCAGAGAGGTTGTAGCTTTGCTCTATGTGGCCTTTAATTTGTTGCTCTGTGCTTGAACTACTTTCTCATCCTGTAGAAACGCCTGAAAACTGCCATATTTGCAAAGTCCAACCTTCTCAGGAAGCACAGCCAGGGTCGCTACCAGTTCCCCAACTGCTTGACTCCACCACCACCATCATCGCTGCTCCTGTTCCTGCTCCTGCTGCTGCTGCTGATGCTGCTAAAGAAGATGATTCTGTAAAGCAAAGCCCCCAGCCTGTGCCCAAGTACCCTCCCGTGCCCCCTAAACCAACGAACTGGACCATTAATGTGGAGCGTAAGTTGTGTCCTGTGTGCTGACGTTGCTATAATGTGTTGTTTTGCTGGTGACTCTGGACTAATCAGATAGATTGTGTTATTTTTCAAGAGAGAGAGAGAGAGGGGCCTGGTATAACTTTTAACCAATAACACTGTGCAAGCACACATGATTGTGTTTGTGTTGTTCCTTTCCGTTGTGCATTGTGCTATTGTATCATGGTGTGAGTTGCATAACCACTTCAAGGCTTCACCTACATTAGGTGCTTTCCAGTCAGAGGATATTGACCTTAGGAGCCCTTTCAATCCCTCCAGAGAGTGGTCTTCAAGAAGTCTAGGATTTGGGGTCTTTCCTGTAGCAACTTAACCTGACAGAAGAGAGCCTCTCTTTATAAATTTCAAATTATCCAACTGGAACAACACTTGTGAAGCTCATCACCTTCCAGAACCGTTGGCTTGATTTTTAAAAAATTCGTTCATGGGATGTGGGCGTCGCTGGCGAGGCCGGCATTTATTGCCCATCCCTAATTGCCCTTGAGAAGGTGGTGATGGGCCTTCTTCTTGAACCGCTGCAGTCCGTGTGGTGAAAGTTCTCCCACAGTGCAGTTAGGGAGGGAGTTCCAGGATTTTGATCCAGTGACGATGAAGGAACGGCGATATATTTCCAAGTCGGGATGGTGTGTGACTTGGAGGGGAACGTGCAGGTGGTGTTGTTCCCATGTGCCTGCTGCTCTTGTCCTTCTAGGTGGTAGAGGTCACAGGTTTGGGAGGTGCTGTCGAAAAAGCCTTGGCGAGTTGCTGCAGTGCATCCTGTGGATGGTCCACACTGCAGCCACGGTGCGCTGGTGGTGAAGGGAGTGAATGTTTAGGGTGGTAGCTGGGGTGCCAATCAAGCGGGCTGCTTTGTCCTGGATGGTGTCGAGCTTCTTGAGTGTTGTTGGAGCTGCACTCATCCAGGCAAGTAGAGAGTATTCCATCACACTCCTGATTTGTGCCTTGTAGATGGTGGAAAGGCTTTGGGGAGTCAGGAGGTGAGTCACTCGCCGCAGAATACCCAGCCTCTGACCTGCTCTTGTAGCCACGGTATTTGTTTGGCTGGTCCAGTTAAGTTTCTGATCAATGGTGATCCCCAGGATGTTGATGGTGGGGGATTCGGCGATGATAATGCCGTTGAATGTCAAGTGGGGGTGGTTAGACTCTCTCTTGTTGGAGATAGTCATTGCCTGGCACTTGTCTGGCGCGAATGTTACTTGCCACTTATCAGCCCAAGTCTGGATGTTGTCCAGGTCTTGCTGCATGCGGGCATGGACTGCTTTATTTGAGGGGTTGCGAATGGAACTGAACGCTGTGCAGTCATCAGCGAACATCCCCATTTCTGACCTTATGATGGAGGGAAGGTCATTGATGAAGCAGCTGAAGATGGTTGGGCCTAGGACACTGCCCTGAGGAACTCCTGCAGCAATTATCTGGGGCTGAGATGATTGGCCTCCAACAACCATTACCATCTTCCTTTGTGCTAGGTATGACTCCAGCCACTGGAGAGTTTTCCCCCTGATTCCCATTGACTTCAATTTTACTAGGGCTCCTTGGTGCCACACTCGGTCAAATGCTGCCTTGATGTCAAGGGCAGTCACTCTCACCTCACCTATGGAATTCAGCTCTTTTGTCCATGTTTGGACCAAGGCTGTAATGAGGTCTGGAGACGAGTGGTCCTGGCGGAACCCAAACTGAGCATCGGTGAGCAGTTTATTGGTGAGTAAGTGCCGCTTGATAGCACTGTCAATGTCACCTTCCATCACTTTGCTGATGATTGAGAGTAGACTGATGGGGCGGTAATTGGCTGGATTGGATTTGTCCTGCTTTTTGTGAACAGGACATACCTGGGCAATTTTCCACATTGTCGGGTAGATGCCAGTGTTGTAGCTGTACTGGAACAGTTTGGCTAGAGGCGCAGCTAGTTCTGGAGCACAAGTCTTCAGCACTACAGCCGGGATGTTGTCGGGGCCCATAGCCTTTGTTGTATCCAGTGTACTCAGCCATTTCTTGATATCACGTGGAGTGAATCGAATTGGCTGAAGACTGGCTTCCGTGATGGTGGGGATATCGGGAGGAGGCTGAGATGGATTATCCACTCGGCACTTCTGGCTGAAGATGGTTGCAAACACTTCAGCCTTGTCTTTTGCACTCATGTGCTGGACTCCGCCATCATTGAGGATGGGGATGTTTACAGAGCCTCCTCCTCCCATTAGTTGTTTAATTGTCCACCACCATTCACGACTGGATGTGCAGGACTGCAGAGCTTTGATCTGATCCGTTAGTTGTGGAATCGCTTAGCTCTGTCTATAGCATGTTGCTTCCGCTGTTTAGCATGCATGTAGTCCTGAGTTGTAGCTTCACCAGGTTGGCACCTCATTTTTAGGTACGTCTGGTGCTGCTCCTGGCATGCTCTTCTACACTCCTCATTGAACCAGGGTTGATCCCCTGGCTTGTTGGTAATGGTAGAGTGAGGAATATGCCGGGCCATGAGGTTAGATTGTGCTGGAATACAATTCTGCTGCTGCTGATGGCCCACAGAGCCTCATGGATACCCAGTTTTGAGCTGCTAGATCTGTGTCCCTGGCACTGGATTCACTATCCATTCCCCTCCACCACTGGTGCAATGGGGCTACAGTATGTACAATCTACAGGATGCACTGCAGGAACTCAACAAAGTCACTTCGACAGCACCTCCCTCCCCTGAAACCTCTACCACCAAGAAGGGCAAGAGCAGCAATGTCATTGGAACACCATCATCTCCGAGTTTCCCTCAAACTCACCCTGGCTTGGACATGCAGAATCATACAGCACAGAAGGAGGCCATTCGGCCCATCGTACCTGTGCCAGCTCTTTCAAAGAGCTATCCAATTAGTCCCACTCCCCCTGCTCTTTCCCATAGCCCTGCAAATTTTTCCTTTTTAACTATATATCCACTGCCCTTATGCAAATTACTATTGAATCTGCTTCCACCGCCCTTTCAGGCAGCGCATTCCAGATCATCATAATATTACCGTTCCTCCATTGTCACTGGGTCAAAGTCCTGGAACTCCCTTCCCTAACAGCACTGTGGGAGAACCTTCACCACACGGACTGCAGCGGTTCAAGAAGCAGGCCCACCTCCACCTTCTCAAGGGCAATAAATGCCAGCCTTGCCAGCGACGCCCGCATCCCAAGGATAAATTTTTAAAAACTTCTTAAATGGACAGTGTTTCCAGGTGAATGATAATAAATCCTAACTGTATGTGAAGGTTGAATTTGTTGTAAATAATAAGGAAAACATACATTAATGGGATTGAATAATATTACTTTCGGTAAAATCATATCAGCTTTCTCTTTTGATGCCATTATTAAAGAACTTAAACTCAGCTTAAAATAATTTTTGCCTTACACTTCTATGCTTTAGGTTGGTTTGGTCATGCAAACTTATTTGGTGGTATTTTACTGGTTGGTTATATTTCTGCTCCCTCTTTTGTCCTCTGACTCCTCTCTACTACTTTTGCCAGTGCCCCAATTGTCTGCTTTTGGAAGCACGGGAAGACCTAACCCACAACGAACAAGCCCCAAGGTGGACCCATCAACGTGAAGAGACACATACGCCCAACAGTTTCCATTCCGCAGTTTCTGTAAAACTTTTTGCTCCCGCTTTCCCAGAAGGTTGTTGGTCATTCTTTCCCTCTCTGTGCCCATTTTCTATCACTCCTTTCAAGTGCCGTTCTGAAGCTAACTCTGTGCTTGGAAAAGCAGCAATTTGAAGTCAGGTCTACAGGTTGAGAATTCAGTGGTTTAGTGTCAGTACTAAGCTGCTCCTTTTGGTTTCAATCCGGAAAGCACATGCTGCCTCAACTGTTGGTTAACATACTGTCCTTTTGACCCAGTGAACTGGTTTGGAATCCAGCCTTGATTAACCAGATGAAAGTCTTGTCTTTCACATGGTCATGGTGTTTTGTCAGATGAGTGTGGGCAATTTCAATCCTATTCCTGGTTTCCTGTCAGCGTCCAGCAGTAAAACTGACTATAATTCAGGAGGGCTGGTCTTAAATTGTCCGACTCGCATCGGAAAGCTTGCATGGACTCCCAGTGCAGGGAGTGGAAATACTACACTAATGAAATTCTAAAGTTGGCTTTAAGGGTAGTGGTAAGTATGCGGAACAGATTACTGGCACGGGTGTTGGAACAAGAAACCGTAATGGGTTTCAAGAAGGAACTAGACAGGTTCCTGTCAACAGCTGAGATCCGGGGTTATTAGAAATGCACCAAAGGAGTATTGTGGATAGGTGGGCAAGATGAACCAAAGGGTCTGTTACCTGAAACTGTTACACATTGATTGAGGGCAATGTAAAGAGAGTTTTGCTCTGCACCCATCCCATGCTCTGGAAGTGCTTGGCTAAGAAGCATAGAGTGCATTTTACTCTGGGGTTACCTCATATTAAGAAACACCTTACATTTATATAGCTCCTTTCACAATGTCTCAAAGCATGTTACTGTCAATGAAGTATATATTTTTTGAGTATAGTTAATGTTGTAATGTAGCAGCCAATTTGCACACAGTAAAGTCCCACAAAACAGCAATGAGATTAATGACCAGATAATCTGTTTTAGTGACATTGGTTGAGGGATAAATACTGGCCCCAGGAACCCAGAGAGAACTCCTCTGCTCTTCTTGGAATAGTGCCAAGGGACCTTTTACATCATGCAGCTTAGAGGGCAGACAGGGCCGCAGTTTAACATCTCATCAGAGAGAGACAGCACCTCCCTCAGTACTGCCGTGGGAACGTCAGCCTGTATTATGAGCTCAAGTCGCTGGAGTGGGACTTGAACCCACAACCTTCTGATTCAGAAGCAAGAGCACTACCACTGAGCCAAGGCTGACAGATACCCCAGTGGGCTGTACATCTACTTCATTCTATACCTGATGTAAGAGGGTTTTCTGGGGTCGTGTATAAAGTGTGTCACACAAAAGTCATGGTTTGTCTTTTAAATACTTTCATGGGTTTACTGCAGCTGGTTAGCAAACTATTTTGTAGACTGTTTGATTTGGTTGTTTGATGCCCATTATACAATTTGATTGCAGATAACTCCTGCCAGTTGGAGAAACTCTCCAAACCATTGTCACCGCCACAGTCTCCATCTCAGCTTCGCTCAGCGACAAACACTAACCGTACCCAGGAGACGCCAGGTTTCCCTGGCACGGGAGACACTCTCAGGAAATCTGGAACGTATTCTGACCTTCCTTCTCAACCTTCTTCTTTGCGACCGAACCAAACCGACTCCTCGGGACTTTCGGCAGTAGGCCGTGCACCACCTCAGCCAGGAGATCTCGCCCAGAAGGCAAAGGCCGAGTTTGAAAAATCCGATACGGTTTTTGACCAAGGAGCCGCCCAGCCATCCCAGTCAGACCCGTCCAAACAGCAGGACCTTCAGAAGGATGCTCCCCTTGCAGACCCCAGCCAGCCCATTCAGCCCGTCGTTACTGGTGGAGAAATGGAGGTCTCCCAGCAGCAGGCAGCCACTGGCCTGAAAATAACTGGAGAAACACTAAAAGGGTAAACCCTCAAGATATTTTTGTACAGTTGTGTACAATTCTGGGCACCACACTTTAGGAAGGATGTCAAGGCCTTGGAGAGGGTACAGAGGAGGCTTACCAGCATGATACCAGTTATATGGAGAGATTGGAGAAGCTGGGATTGTTCTCCTCAGAGCAGAGAAGGTTAAGGGGAGATTTAATAGAGGCGTTCAAAATAACGAGGGGTTTT
Organism: Heptranchias perlo; assembly: GCF_035084215.1. Lineage (NCBI taxonomy): Eukaryota > Metazoa > Chordata > Chondrichthyes > Hexanchiformes > Hexanchidae > Heptranchias > Heptranchias perlo. The sequence goes on from NC_090332.1 coordinate 2,710,619, forward strand.
GATAGAGCAAATAGGGAGAAACTGTTTCCCCTGGAAAGTGGGTCGGTAACCAGAGGTCATAGATTTAAAATAATTGGCAAAAGAGCACTGGGGGAAATGAGGAGAAATGTTTTCACACAGAGGGTTGTTAAGATCTGGGACACACTACCTGAAAGGGTGGTGGAAGCAGATTCCAGAGGAACTTTCAAAAGGCAATTGGACATGTACTTGAAGAGGATTAATTTGTAGAGTTATGGGGAAAAAGATGGGGTATGGGACTGATTGGACAGCTCTTTCAAAGAGCTGGCACAGGCACGACGAATGGCCTCCTTCTGTGCTGTAAGATTCTATGATCTTTTGTCATGGGTGTTGGGTTTACACAGGATATTGTTATATGTTATTGTGGGACGATATGATAGAAGTGTTTAAAATTATTGACGGATGAGACAGAGAGATAGTAGCAGATCGTTACCAGTAGTTGACGGGTCCAGAACGAGAGGCCATCGATAACAAATTGTGAAACTGAATTGACAATTTGCTATGGTAGGACTTGACCTAACGACCTCTGGTCAAGTACCATAATCACTATACAACCTTATGTTCCAGGTAAGTCTGACAAAAGAAAGTAAGAATTTGCATTTATATAGCGCCTTTCACAAACTCAGGACGTCCCAAAATGCTTCACAGCTAATTAAGTTATTTTGGAGAGCAGTCACTATTGTAATATAGGGAAATGCGCAGCCAATTTTTCTCATTGCTGTTTGTGGGATATTGGGACAAACAGCAATGAGAAAAAATTACCAGATCATCTGTTTTAATGATTTTGGTTGCAGGATAAATATTGACAAGGACACCAGGGAGAACTCCCCTGCTCTTGTCTTCAAATAATGCTATGGGATCTTTTACTTCCAATTGAGAGGGCAAAACGGCCCTCAGTTTAACTTTTCATCTGAAAGACAGTGCAGCGCTCCCTCCGTACTGCACTGGAGTCTCAGACAAGATTTTGTGCTCAAGTCTCTGGAGTGGGACTTGAACCCATGACCTTCTGACTCAGAGGCACGAGTGCTACCCACTGAGCCACAGCTGACACCATATGACTGAAACGAGAGTGCACCGTACAGAGAATTGCAGGTGCAGATTGCTTGTCCCATCACTCCGTTCTCTCGTAGCCACAAAAACTCAACTGGACCAGCCACATAAATACTGTGGCTACGAGAGCAGGTCAGAGGCTGGGTATTCTGTGGAGAGTGACTCACCTCCTAACTCTACAAAGCCTCTCTACCATCTACAAGGCACAAGTCAGGAGTGTGATGGAATACTCTCCACTTGCCTGGATGAGTGCAGCTCCAACAACACTCAAGAAGCTCAACACTACCCAGGACAAAGCAGTCGACTTGATCAGCAGCCCATCCACCACCCTAAACATTCACTCCCTTCACCACTGGCGCACCGTGGCTGCAGTGTGTACCATCCACAGGATGCACTGCAGCAACTCACCAAGGCTTCTTCAGCAGCGCCTCCCAAACCCGCGACCTCCACCACCTAGAAGGTGCAGTAGGTGCATGGGAACAACACCACCTCCAAGTTCCTCTCCCAGTCACACACTATCCCGACCTGGACACATATCGGCCGTTCCTTCATTATCGCTGGGTCAAAACCCTGGAACTCTCTCCATAACAGCACTGTTGGAGCACCTGCACCACACGGACTGCAGCGGTTCAAGAAGAAGGCCCACCACCACCTTCTCAAGGGCATCAAGGGATGGGCAATAAATGCCGGCCTTGCCAGCAAAGCCCACATCCCGAGAATGAATATTTTTTTAAAAATTCTGCAGCATTTTTAAGAGTGGTCCTAAAGTGAGATATTAGTTGGGAGACTCTGGCCCTTGGTGAAATATAGCTGGCAGCCCCCGTTTGTGGGCCATTTTGTGTAGAGTTCTCTCAGCTCTCACTTCAGGAGCCACCTCTCACATGATGTGCACTAGGATTGGAGACTGTCGGCAGCACCTCAGCTCAGGATGGCCTTCGAGGGAGATTCAGATAAGGCACTGGTGTTACAAACGTCTGTAGAGGTCACCTGTCCAGTTTTGGACCGGACAGTCTAGGTTTGAAGTGGAGTGCCTGAAATCCAACATCCTGTCCCACGCAAAGTCCCACTGGGCTGTCACCCGCCATCCTCGACAGCGTCCGCTGGCTCCCAATCCCCACAGTGTGTCGAATTCAAAATCAAAGTGTTCAAATCCCTCCCTGGCCTCGCCCCTCCCTATCTCTGTGACTTCCTCAAGCCCAACAACGCTCCGAGATCTCGGCGCTCCTCTAATTCTTACCTCTTGCTCATCCCCGATTTCCATCGCCATTGGTGGCCGTGCCTACAGCTTCAAGCTCTGGAATTCCCTTGCTGAAGCTCTCCGCCTCTCTCTCCCCTCCTTTAAGACGCCCCTTAAAACCTACCTCTTTTGACCAAGCTTTTGGTCACCTGTCCTAATATCTCCTTATGTGACTCGGTGTCAAATTGTTTCCGATTCCGCTCCTGTGAAGCGCCTTGAGACGTTTTACTACATTGAAGGTGCTATATAAATGCAAGTTGTTGTTGTTATCCTAAGTTGACCAGCCAGTCTCACTCACTATTGGAGCCTGGAGGGGGGGGGGGAGAATTGTCACTTCTTGCTGGGATACTTCCCATTCATGTCCACATAACCCTGCAAGTCAGTGCCCTAACAGGCAAGGTGCCCTGGCTGGGCGAGCATTAGACAGTGTACTGGTGCTCTGTGCTAGTAAACTACATGGCTTTTCGATGGTTATATTCCAGCAGTTCCCCCCCACCTCGCCCCACCCTCCTTTGCACACTTGGGTGTCCCCAAGCTCTGTAATGGACCTAGGACCTATATAAATGCGGACATGTTCCTGTGGGGCCAGAATGCGCTCTCTATATCGGGCAAGTGATGGGGTCAGGTAGTGTAGTGGTTATGTTACTGGATTTAATAATTCAGAGAACTAGGAGTTCAATTCCCACCATGGTAGTTTGAGAATTTAAATTCAGTTTAAAAAAACAATCTGGAAATAAAAAGCTGGTGTCAATAAAAGTGACCATGAAGCTGTCAGATTGTTTTAAAAACCCAATTGGTTCATTAATGTCTCTTTAGGGAAGGAAAGCTGCCGTCCTTACCCGGTCTGGGCCTATATGTGACTCCAGTCCCACACCAAGGTGTTTCTTTTTTATTCATTCATGGGATGTGGGCGTCACTAGCAAGGCCGGCATTTATTGCCCTTGAGAAGGTGGTGGTGAGCCGCCTTCTTGAACCGCTGCAGTCCGTGTGGTGAAGGTTCTCCCACAGTGCTGTTGGGAAGGGAGTTCCAGGATTTTGACCCAGCGACGACGAAGGAACGGCGATATATTTCCAAGTCGGGATGGTGGGAACGTGCAGGTGGTGTTGTTCCCATGCACCTGCTGCTCTTGTCCTTCTAGGTGGTCAAGGTCACGGGTTTGGAAGGTGCTGTCAAAGAAGCCTTGGCGAGTTGCTGCAGTTGACTCTTAACTGTCCTCTGAAGTGTCCAAACAAGGTACTCAGATGTGTCAAACCGATACCAGCGGTTCATGAAGAAGGCGGCCCACCTCCATCTTCTCAGGGCAACTAGGGATGGGCAATAAATGCCGGCCTTGCCAGCGACGCCCACATCCCGAAAATACATTTTAAAGAAAGAGACAATCCAATAAGATAACCACTTCTTTAACACTCAAGGCTGCTTACCTAGACTTAGAATTACTTTAGGATAAACCATTGTTTTCTCCTACTTGTTTTTAAAAATTTAAATATGCCAACTTTTCCTGATTCTCCATAAATGGAGTGATCCACATGGGGTGCAGGAAATATCTGAAAGGGTTTTGCCGTTTTGGGTGAAAGATGCTGATGGATTTTGACGAGTCAATAAATTGGAAACAGCACCCCCTTCAGGACACTCTGATATACATCAGCATCAAGGAAAACCAAATGATATTTTGCTTCTTTTGGAAGTGTATAAAGCAACTGAAAAATCAGGTAGCACCAAGTCATCCTGTGTTTGACTGCCAACGCAGGGTGCCATGCAGTTGTGTTTGACTGCCAATGCAGGGTGCCATGCAGTTGTGTTTGACTGCCAACGCAGGGTGCCATGCAGTTGTGTTTGACTGCCAACGCAGGGTGCCATGCAGTTGTGTTTGACTGCCAACGCAGGGTGCCATGCAGTTATATTTGACTGCCAACGCAGGGTGCCATGCAGTTGTGTTTGACTGCCAACGCAGGGTGCCATGCAGTTGTGTTTGACTGCCAACGCAGGGTGCCATGCAGTTATATTTGACTGCCAACGCAGGGTGCCATGCAGTTATATTTGACTGCCAGTGCACGGTGCCACAGATTGGACAATATTGGCTGGTCCCTCAGTTTCCCGCAGCACAGCTCAGTCCTCTGAGCCTCATGACAGTGGGTTAAACGAGGAAGGAGAGTGGGTTACCCACTCAGGAGAAATTGGGGAAAGCCATTCCCCGGAGTGCACTGTCACTCAACATCCATGCAGCTGGTTTCAGAGTAGCGTTGCAGAATCAAGGGGAGACCACTATCCCATCCAAGGACAGGGAGCAGTGTGTGCAGGCCCAATCAGGATAAAAGGCAGAACTAGCATGAGTGAAGAGTCACCTACTGTGAATGAAACTCACACACATGGAACCGTATCCGCATTTCAACCTGCTCCAGGATTATAAAAATAATCAATATTGGTTCAAGATATCTTGTTGATATTTCAATAACCGGCTTCAGTGGGGCAGTGTTAGTGTTTAACAATCCCTGGGTAAAGAGTTGGTATTCTGCTGATTAAATTGTTTAACTCTAAAGCTTACCCTTAGGTTAAAGGGCCACAGTCGTTGTGTAAAGTTGCACTATCTCGTGGTGCTAACGTTGTCTTGACAAAAATAAAATGATGCCAGAAAGATGCATTTGCAAAACCTCGCACTGGACAGAGTCTACTCGCAAAGCAAGACATCCCGAGGGTTTCTCGAGGGGAGGGGGTTGGATACTCCCAAATGAGGGATGGGTTTGGGAGGTTTGCCCGAGGAGGAGGGTTTTGAACCGAAAGCAAAGAGGAAGGGTTTTCGAAGGAAGTTGCAGGGTGCTGAGACTCGGTGGGTTGAAGGAAGGGGAGGAGAGGGAAAATGGACGATACGAGGCTAGAGGATGCTGCAAGGAAAGGATGGGACAAGGCCGTGGAGAAGTTTGTACTGCAGGTTTTGACATTAGTGCACTGGGGTCGGGGTGGGGGTGGGAAGCGAGGAGAGCCAAGTTCGCAAAATATCACGCAATGGCGAGCAGTTGTTTTCTTGTCTCCTCTCACCAGGCATTTCTCTGTGGGGTGATAACTGATGGAGGAGGGAGGTGCTGGATCTAGGAAACTACGTGATAGAACATAATGTTTCTGTCCTGAGACCTTGTAAGTGATGGCCCTGATCAGGACGGCAAGCATCTCACAGCGAGCTTTAATTAAAAACACAAGTTCAAGTCGCAGATTTCATTTATTTTATTTTTTTTAAATTGAATTCCGGTCTGTACTTTTCAAAAAACTGATACTGGTGGATAAGGACATTTAAGGGCAAGGCCTTCGAATGTGCTTTTAAGTACTGCCAACAAGTACTTACTCACTTGTTTGTCTAAACGATATAGATTGGACCAGGACAAGTGTGAGTTAACCAGTCAAGTCTCAGGCACAGATCTTTATTACCTCGCCCAGGGTGGGTTTGACATGTCCCACTTTTCACACTGTGCTTTTGGCCTTCGCACCAATTGAATTCTTTTCCTTTTTGCCGTCTTAAAGAGGAAACAATTTCTGATGAATTGCCCCCTTTAACCCTAAATGGTATGAAGGGAGAAGTTGGATATATACTTGAATAGGAAATATTTACAGGGCTATGGGGAATAAGCAGGGGGAAAGTGGGACTAATTGGATAGCTCTTTCAAAGAGCCGGTACAGGCGTGATGGGCCGAATGGCCTCCTTCTGTGCTGTATGATTCTGTGACACTATCGTTGGTATCTCTCGGTCACCTCTTGTTGCTCTGTTTCATGCTCGAGAAATCAAGTTACAGGCAGCCGTTTTGTGCAGAATCTGCCCACCTGTGATGTCCCAATGTAATGGCCTACAATCCACTACACCCACTAACGATGCCGTTCCCTGAACCCCAGCAGCACAGGGCACGCACTGTGTTCCTGGCATATCAGGAACATCCGCAGATATACGTATCCCACAACCTTCAGCCCTGAATCATTCTTGCCCACTCCTTTTCCGGGTGAATGAAGACAAACAACGTTTACTCAGAATGTCATGGACCAGTGCTCAAATTTATTTATTTTTACTTATTAGAAACTTGGTTCAAAATGTTTCTCCTCCCTTTCCTCTCCCCTACCCTTCAGTCTTCCTGAGTTGTGGGCATAAGACCACGTACTTGACTTGAGGGGAATCCCAAGCAGCAAGGTGTGAGCGAGCACACACTGTATCATGTGCCAACAGGCACCTCTCTGCCTCAAAGGCTTCGAAACACCTTTAGGCCGTACTTTAACGCGGGAAATTGGAGAGGGTGCCGAGGAGATTCACTAGAATGGTGCCAGGGATGAGGGACTTCAGTTATGTGGAGAGACTGGAGAAGCTGGGGTTGTTCTCCTTAGAGCAGAGAAGGTTAAGGGGAGATTTAATAGAGGTGTTCAAAATCATGAAGGGTTTTGATAGAGGAGATAGGGAGAAACAGTTTCCACTGGCAGGAGGGTCGGTAAAACAGAGGACACGGATTTAAGGTGATTGGCAAAAGAATCAAAGGGGGAGATGAAGAAATTTTTTTATGCAGTGAGTTGTTATGATCTGGAATTCACTGCCTGAAAGGGCGGTGGAAGCAGATTCAATAGTAACTTTCAAAAAGGGAATTGGATAAATACTTGAAAAGAATTGAGGGCTATGGGGAAAGAGGAGGGGAGTGGGACTAATTTGATAGTTCTTTCAAAGAGCCGGCACAGGCAAGATGGGCCGAATGGCCTCTTTCTGGTGCTGTAAGATTCTATGATCCTAAATGGGCGCAGGGAATGATCCCTGGCCCTGAAGACAGAGCGGGGGAGAGGAGGGGGGTCGCAAAAAATTGGTTCTCAGGCCTCATCTAAATGGTCAGGATGAGCCTGGTGCCTGTCACACCTCGACAGGCAGATCATCCCAGGAGAGCATTTGATGTCAGGCCAGCAGCAACCCTCGGGTAAGTCTCTGGGAGGGGGGGGTGGGTGTGGGAATAGGGGGAGGGGGGCCGTGGCAGCGGCCCTGGGACTTACTGTGGATCCCGGAGGAACACTGCGGCTTTTCCTGGCTTCGCAGAAAGTTTTTTAAAAATGTCAGTCACCCTTTAAGTGGCTGCATCCACATCCCCAACAGCTGATGAGGGACTTTGGTTATGTGGAGAGGCTGGGATTGTTCTCCTCAGAGCAGGGGCTCCACTCAGGGACAGCCCGATTTCTTGTGAAGGTCCTTAAAACAGGCCTTGAGCCCCTCATTGGCGTATGCCCTAGAGGCCTGAAAAATGGGTTTGGCCCGATTTTGGATCGGATGTTTTTTAGGGTGTAGGGTTACCAACTCTGGGAGGACGTAATCCCGGAGGTTTCATCACCTGAGCTCCTCCCGCCTCCCAGCCGCCTCACCCAGTCAAACAGCCTTTTCATAACTAATAAATGAAAGTATTCAGAGAAATTAACGAAAACTCATAAAAGTTTTTGAACGCCCTATGATTTTTTTTTTCCTCCCGGGTGTTGCTCGCAGCACTATATAGGAGGTTAATCTTCAGTTCCTGGAGACTCCAGGGCAGCCCTGGAGGGTTGGCAACCCCGAACCTGCAGACATTAAACTGAGACTACAGCAGCATTACTTTGAATGTGGTAGAGTTGTGCGTCATTGTTTTTGTGTTCGGAGCCGGCCGCCTGTTATGCCACCTCAAGGCCCTTGTTGAACATTGTGCCGCCAAATTGGTGCTAATGTCCACCCGTGTTAATCGCCTCTCTCCTTTGTTTCGGCAGCACGTCTGATGAAATTGACAGCGGTGAGAAACCGGAGACGACGGCAGGTCATTTCACCAAGAAGAGCCGTGTGCAGCTGGACAGATCCTCACCGGTCATCATCATTCCTGGCGTGGCCTATCCCGAGACGGCAGGGAGCGACTCTGATTCCGATGGCTCACTGCAATACAGAAATGATTCTGATGAAGATGATGAGGACGATGAATGTTTAAACAGTAAGAACTCTGATGGTTGTGCTGTCCACACCATCGGTAACACCTCGTACAGTTTGGGAAGTGCGTGAAACATAGGAACAGGAGGAGGCCATTCAACCCCTCGAGTCTGTTCCGCCATTCAATTAGATCACGGCTGGTCTGTATCTTAACTCCATTTTCCCGCCTTGGTTCCGCAACCCTTAATCCCCTTACCCAACAAAAATCTATCAATCTCAGTTTTGAAATTTTCAATTGACCCCCAGCCTCAACAGCTTTTTGGGGGGAGAGAGTTCCAGATTTCCACTCCCCTTTGTGTGAAGAAGTGCTTCCTGACATCACCCCTGAACGACCCGGCTCTAATTTTAAGGTTGTGTCCCCTTGTTCTGGACTCTCCCACCAGAGGAAATAGTTTCTCTCCATCCACCCTATCAAATCCTTTAATCATCTTAAACATCTCAATTAGATCACCCCTTAATCTTCCATACTCAAGGGAATACAAGCCTGGTCTATGCAACCTGTCCTCGAAATTTAATCCTTATAGCCCTGGTATCATTCTGGTGAATCTGCACTGCACCCCCTCCTCCAAGGCCAATATATCCTTCCAGAGGTGCGATGCTCAGAACTGAATGCAGTATCTCCAGATGGGGTCTGACCAGAGCTTTACATAACTGTAATATAACTTCCACCCATTTGTATTCCAACCCCCTTGAGATAAAGGACAACATACCATTAGCCTTTCTAATTCCGTACCAGTCTGCTAGCTTTTAGTGATTTCAGTACATGGATCCCTAAATCTCTCTGCGTGGAAGGGAATTTTAAGCCAGTTGCCAAATTTCAAATGATTAGTTTGGTTCAGAAAAATTTCTGTTCCCTCCTCCATATTTTGCTCTTTCTACATCTCCTACATGGTCCATTTTTAGCCTCCATATTGATGAACCAGCCAGAAAGGCTCCATTGTGGAGAAAATACCTGGCCTCTGCTCAGCACCTTCCCCCCACCCTCCCCCTTCCCTCCTCACCAGTTGGCTGAGGTCAGGAACTCCCTTAGGGTACAGCAGCTTAGTGGTTCTGGTACTGGGCGAGTAACCCAATCCCAACCGTTGCCAGTTGTGAAACACAATTCAATAAACCTGGAAATTTGTGGGCCGACACCAGAATCGAAATGATCCTGAAAGCTGCTCGATTGTCATAAAAACCCAACTGGAGTTCTCAAATGTCCTTCAGGGAAGGGAACCTGTCACCCCTTCCTGGCCTGCTCTGCACGTGACTCCAGTCTTACTCTATGTGATTGACTCAGTTGGGTTTTTAATGACAATCTGACAGCTTCACGGTCACTTTTACTGATACCAATTTTTAAATTTCATCTGAATTCAAATTCTCAAACTGCCATTTGGTGGGATTTGAACTCATGTTCTCTGGATCACGAGTCCAGTAATACAAGTACTACACCACCGTACCCTATCAAATCCCTTTACCATTTTAAACACCTCGATTGAACGCAGTTCGTATACTGTAACCGTTGTCTGTGTTCAGATCCCCCTCCCACAACCAGCGACACTCGGTAACCGCGAGTTTGTGACTTCCACGGTAGGTGCTCTTGCCAATAAAATACGACGGAGAGACACGCTCGCCATTAAGCTCCGCAATCGACCAACGAAACAGGAGCTGGAGGAGAAGAACATCCTGCCTCGTAACTCGGACGAGGAGCGGATGGAACTGCGACAACAAATTGGGACCAAACTCATCAGGTAGGCGACCCGCCAAACTTCCTCACCGCGGTTTGTTTTCTCATTCGTTCTCAAGATGTGGGCGTCGCTCGCAGGTCCAGCATTTATTGCCCCTCCCTAATTGGCCAGGTTTGATACAATTGAGGGTTCTTTTAAGTTAAGAATCAACCACGTTGGTGTGGGACTGGGTAAGGATGGCAGGTTTCCTTCCCTAAAAGGACTTTAGTGAACTTTAGTGGGTTTTTGCAAAGAAGGTAAAGGGGATATTTAATAGAGATGTTCAGAATTATGAAGGGTTTGGATAGAGTGGATAGGGAGAAAGTGTTTCCACTGGCAGGAGGGTCGGTAACCAGAGGACACAGATTAAAGATAATTGGCAAAAGAACCAGAGGCGGAGATGAGGAGAATTTGTTTTTACGCAGCGAGTTATGATCTGGAATTCACTGCCTGAAAGGGCGGTGGAAGCAGTTTCAAAAATAACTTTCAAAAGGGAATTGGATAAATGCTTGAAAAGGAAAAATATGCAGGGAAGGAAACCTGTCACTCTGGTCTGGCCTACACGTGACTCCAGTCACACACTACAGGATTGACACTGAAGTGGCCTAATTGTGAAACCAATCACAACTTAGGGCAACTAGGGAAGGACAGTAACTGCTTGTGGTGGTGTCCATGCTGCTTGAGGAAAGCAAGAGAGTTAAACAGAAATCAGAAATGCACACATTTCCCTCAAAAGTAAATTAACAAAGGGAAATAAAAGTTCTAAGTATAGAAATTGCTGTTGTTTATAATTAGCAGAAGAAAAGATGTTGCAGCCTTTGCATCCGCAGGACGTCCCAAAGTGCTTCACAGCCAATGAAGTACTTTTAAAGTGTAGTCACTGTTGTAATGTAGGAAACACGGCAGTCAATTAGCGCACAGCAAGATCCCACAAACAGCAATGAGATAACTGGCCAGACAACAGAACCAATAGAACCATAGACAATCTGTCTGGTGATATTGGTTGAGGGATAAATATTCCCCAGGATACCGGGGAGAACTCCCCTGCTCTTCTTCAAATCGTGCCGTGGGATCTTTTACATCACCTGAGAGGGCAGACGGGGCCTCGGTTTAACGTCTCACCCAAAAGACGGCTCCGCTGACAATATCGCACTACCTCGATACTGCACCGGGAGTGTCAGCCGAGGTTATGCGCTCAAACCTCTCGAGTGGGAACTTGAACCCCACGACCTCCTGACTCAGAAACCAGAGTGCTACCCAAATAATGAAAGTGTTTGTGCAATAGCCCTTTGAAGTGTCAAATGTTGAAAGTGATTTCTAGCCTCCAAGATGTAATAGTTTCAGTGACGTCTGGCGAACGTAATGCTTTCTATTGTGCTAATACGCATGAAAGTGAAAGAGAATTAAATAAACAGCGGCAACAGATCTGGTTCACATTATGACTCTGTCTGAATGATCCACCAACACTTGACATCCTTTTACAAACAGGCTTCCTGTTGCCCATCTACACAGACGAGCTCGTCACACCCTCTTTACTTTGATTCAGATGATTCAGATGGTCTGAATTCTGTTTCATTTTTTTAAATTTAAAAGCAAAAAAAATACAAAATAAAAAAATATATATCAAAATGGAACAGCAAGTTGGGTCTTGCAGTTTTATCCTCCTGATCCAATCCAGCTCTTTGTTTATTTTATAAACCCCCCCCCCCGCCAATCGCAGTGATGCAGCGAATGGGTGAGGGTTTGTGTATGGATGCCTGGTTACCACCTGTCTCTGAACAAGTGCCGCCGTGGGCTTGAAGTGCTGTGGGTGCCTGGAGACGGCGTTGGTGAGTGGGTGGGTGTGTCTGAGATGGGGAGAGGGAGGGTGGGCAGACATGGGGAATGACTGCGGGCAAAGCAAAATAAACCAGGAGACACCGTCTGCCTGCCGCGATCGTTGGGCGCCGACGAGGGATCCGCGGCGGGTGTGAGACGCAGAGCTTTTGAAAACTGATTTTCCTCTTTTGCTTCTCGCTCTCTCTCTCTCTCTCTCTCTCTCTCTCTGGTGATGGGAATCCTGTCAGTAATCACAGGTTGTGGCACTTGAAGCTGTCAGTAGTCAGCCCTCCCCTCTCTGATACACACACACACATACTGCATAAAGCACCTTGTAATGAGCAGTGTGTTAGGGACCATCTATAATTTGCATTTGTTTCCACAGGGTAAAAAGAGCGCATTCCCCATTACGCCCAAAGATGTAGCGGGCTCATTTTAACCCACGCTCCCCAGCGGGAATCTGACGGGATTAAATCAGCCACCCATTTTACACCCTGCTCGATTTTACTTTCTGTTCACTTCAGCGGTGTAAAATGGGCAACCAATCCGATCCCTTCAGTTTCCCGCTTTGGGGGGAAGGGGTTAGCTTAAAATGACCCCCCCACCCCCGTACTTTAGTTTTGAAATGATGGTGTCACGGAGGGTGACCATGGTTGTTTAAATTCCCCTCTACCGCCCTTGTCCTGAAGTTCTTGACTCCCCGTACAGCTGCCAAGCGTCCCCCTCCCCAAACCCCCAGCACCTCGCCCATCACCATTGCTTGCGAGCCTTGACCGTGAGGATGAGCAGGCTGCTCAGCTACAAGCGGCAGCACCACAGCCCGGCCGGGTCCTGCCCTTACCCGATTGCCCCCACACGCAGGCACTTTCCATCAAACTTTTGGCGGGCACGGGAAGCCTGACTGGTTTTCCCTTTCCCCAGCCCAGGGGCACTGAGACTGGTTGTAGACCCTCCCACTGCTGACCCGGCTGAGGTCGGCTAACGATTCTCCGACTTTTGCGCCTCTGTCAGTTCTTGGATCCTGCTTTTGGGTCCCTCTCCTGCTTTTACGGTGCGCGGGACTAGCTGCCATGGCTACTTCACTGAAACCAAAGTCCTTAGCCCCATTTATACACCCGCCACATTGATCGATCGAAACACCATAAAACCTTGCTGTGTCCCTTCAATTTAATAGAATGCGCAGCATCACAGGATACTTGTGGATGGGGATGTCATTCAGCCCATCGTCCATCCATCCAGAACAACCATATCCTCCCCCCAAGCTCTGCTGCCCGTATCCTAACTCCCACCAAGTCCCGTTCACCCATCACCCCCTGTGCTCGCTGACCTACATTGGCTCTCGATTTTAAAATTCTCATCCTTGTTTTCAAATCCCTCCATGGCCTCGCCCCTCCCTACCTCTGTGACCTCCTCCAGCCCCTACAACCCTCCGAGATCTCTGCGCTCCTCCAATTCTGGCCTCTTGTGTATCCCCGATTTCCTTCGCCCCACCATTGGCGGCCGTGCCTTCAGCCGTATAGGTCCTGAGCTCTGGAATTCCCTCCCTAAACCTCTCCGCCTCTCCTCATTTAAGATGCTCCTTAAAACCTACCTGTTTGTCGCCTGTCCTAATATCTCTTCATGTGGCTCAGTGTCAAATTTTTGCCTCATTACGTTCCTGTGAAGCGCCTTGGGGCCTTTTACAACGTTAAAGGCACTATATAAATGCACGTTGTTGCTGTTGTTGTTGCATTCAGTTCTGTGGGGTTATGACTCCCGTCAGGTCCCCGAACTTCAGGTCACTCGGGGGTGCTGTTGGCGGAGAGAGTACCACATATCTGCCGCCGGTGTAGGTTGGCTTCTGGGAGACCAGGTGTTGCCGAGCTGGTTTCTGGCATTTACACCCCTTAAATCTGGCTCCCCTCATCCTGACAGCAGAATCAGAGATCCAGGTTTTCATGGGTCTACGAGATAAGGGAGCCGGATTTAGTGAGTGGTGTAAACACAAGACGGGAACTTGTGGACCTCAGTCTTCCAAACTCCAACCTAATGAACTAGCTTCAGTACAAAGGCAGCCTTGTGTGGTGTAAAAGCACCTGAATTCAGCACAGGCCTTGGATCAGGTCCTGCTCAGCTGCTCACTGGTTAATGTTACTGAGCCGTCCTCTCCTTATCGTTGTGTGTTGATAATTTTGAGATGGTCCCTTTGAGTAGGAGCTGTTGATTACTGTATTTCATTAGAACATAAGAAATAGGAGCAGGAGTCGGCCATACGGCCCCCCGAGCCTGCTCCGCCATTCAATCAGATCATGGCTGATCTTCGACCTCAACTCCACTTTCCCGCCCGATCCCCATATCCCTTGATTTCCCTAGAGTCCAAAAATCTATTGATCTCAGCCTTGAACATATTCAACGACTGAGCATCCACAGCCCTCTGGGGTAGAGAATTCCAAAGATTCACAACCCTCTGAGTGAAGAAATTCCTCCTCATCTCAGTCCTAAATGGCCGACCCCTTATCCTGAGACTATGTCCCCTAGTTCTAGACTCTCCAGCCAGGGGAAACAGCCTCTCAGCATCTACCCTGTCAAGCCCTCTAAGAATTTTATACGTTTCAATGAGATCACCTCTCATTCTTCTAATTTCCAGAGAGTAGAGGCCCATTCTACTCAATCTCTCCTCAAAGGACAACCCCCTCATCCCAGGAATCAATCTAGTGAACCTTTGTTGCACCGCCTCTAAGGCAAGAACATCCTTCCTTAGATAAGGAGACCAAAACTGTACGCAGTACTCCAGGCGTGGCCTCACCAGAGCCCTATATAATTTCTCTGTTATTCCTTTTATGATAATTTTGAGATGGTCCCTTACTGTATAGGAGCTGTTGATTACAGTATTTCCCTGTTAACCCTTTGAGGACTTGCACCCTTTCCTCTTTGAGGGCCTTATCTTTTCTCCTCTATTTTCCCTCAGCGGAACTCCAGCGTTCACCCCTTCTCCCCCAGACAAGAGGAATGGGAGAAATGGCACCCACTCTCAGGCCTCGGTCTGTGTCACGCAGGATGTGCACGAGAGCAGCTCTCCATTTTATGCTTCTCTTCCCATCAGTATTTCTCCCCTCCCCTCCTCCTGTCCCGAAAGCATGAACTCCTTCCTGGGGTTCGGTTTCTTGGCTGCCCTCCAGCATATCACCCATGTTATTCACGAGCGAGTCCAAACAGTGAGTGGCGGTAGGCTATTCGACTGTAGAGGAATCACAGTCAAATCCAATCCTGTCCTCACTTGATGTCCACACAGGTGTACTTCAGGCAGGGGTTGCTGGGTGGCGATCAGTAGCAGGAACCCTGCCCGATTTGTTAATTCCCCTCCTCCCTAACTTAGGAATGCTCGAGCCAATTGTCGTGCTCTACAACCAACCCGGCTGAAGTCGCGACGATCTCTAACTTATTTATTCTCCCCTCCCCTCTGGGGAACTGCTGGCACCTTCTCTCCAGTAACATAAAGAAAGAAAGACTTGCATTTATATAGCACCTTTCACAACCTCAGGATGTCCCAAAGTGCTTTACAGCCAATTAAGTATTTTTGAAGTGTAGTCACTGTTGTAATGTAGGAAACATGGCAGCCAATTTACGCACTGCAAGCTCCCACAAACAGAGATAAATGACTAGAATTACATAGAATTTACAACACAGAAACAGGCCTTTCGGCCAAACTGGTCGGTGTTTCTGCTCCACACGAGCCTCCTCCCACCCAAAGAGCCAGCATGGGCTCGATGGGCCGAATGGCCTCTTTCTGTGCTATAACGATTCTATGATCCTACTTCATCTCACCCTATCAGCATATCCATCTACTCCTTTCTCCCTCATTTATCGAGCTTCCCCTTAAATGCATCTATGCTATTCGCCTCAACCACTCCATGTGATAGCGAGTTCCACATTCTCACCAATCTTTGGGGAAAGAAGTTTCTCCTGAATTCCCGATTGGATTTATTACTATCTTATATTTATGACCCCTATTTTTGGATCCCCCCACAAGTGGAAACATCTTCCCTACATCCACCCTATCAAACCCCTTCATAATTTTAAAGCCCTCTATCAGGTCACCCCTCAACCTTCTCTTTTCTAGAGAAAAGAGCCCCAGCCTGTTCAGCCTTTCCTGATAGGTATAACCTCTCAGTTCTGATATCATCCTTTTGAATCTTTTTGCGCCTTTTCCAGTGCCTCTATATCCGTTTTGTAATAATGGAGACCTGAGCTGTGCACAATACTCCAAGTGTGGTCTAACCAAGGTTCTAAACAAGTTTAACATAACCCCTCTGCTTTTAAATTCTATCCCTAGATTTTGTTTTAAAACTGATTTGCTTGCTAGGCCATTTAGAGTTGACCATGTTCTGTGGGACAGGACGGGAGTCTAGACCGAGTTCCTTTCCCTGAAGGATGTCAGTGAACCACTTGTGTTTTTAATGACAATCCAGCAGCTTTCATGGTCATTTTATCCGGTGCCAGGCTACAGAATTGTTCAACTCAATTTCACAACTTGCCGTGGTGGTATTTGAACTCGCAACCGCTGGGTTATTAGGCCAGGACGGTAACCACTACACTGCCCCAGTAAAAAAGGAGTTCACTTAAATTAGGTACTGGTGCCCCTGGAGGGTGCAGAGCTCTGGTTAAGCTCTATATTTGGCCTCCTTTAGAAGCTATTTTTGTATCTTTCCTATTTGTCACTTGGAAGCATGAGAAAATCACTACTTGGGACGTCCCACATAGCGATTTCAAAGGGGGTTCCCTGATCGCCCACATTAACATTGGCAGAAGATTGCTGGAAACCACTGGAGAAATGGCAGAAATTTCCCTGACCCTAAAGAAATTGGAAGACATGAGGCAGCGGCGGGACATGAGTTTGTGTCACTACGTTTCGCCCAGGCTCCAAATCTCAACTCTATTACCGTGACAGGACACTGGGCATCTCCCCGTAGGGAGGGAAGGAGAGAGAGAGGGAGGTTTGATAGAGGTGCTCAAGGTTATGAATGGTTTTGACATAAGTAGAAACTGTTTCCAATGGCAGGAGGGTCGGTAACCAGAGGACACAGATTTAAGGTGATCGGCAAAAGAGCCAGAGGGGAGATGAGGAAATATTTTTTTGAGCAGTGAGTTGTTCTGATCTGGAATTCACTGCCTGAAAGGGCGGTGGAAGCAGATTCAATAATAACTTTCAAAAGGGAATTGGAGAAATACTTGAAGGGAAAAAATTTACAGGGCTATGGGGAAAGAGCAGGGGAATGGGACTAATTGGATAGCTCTTTCAAAGAGCCGGCACAGGCACGATGGGCTGAATGGCCTCCTCCTGTGCTGTTCCTACTATGATAGAGAGAAGTTGCCTTTATGCCGATTTTAGCGGCCAACTTCAGAGGGTGTTGAAAGTGGCAGGGGGTCATCTGTGATGCACAAGGGGCGTAGCTCTGGGAGAAAATAACTGGGAAGGGAAGTGGGGAAAGGTTTATCCCGTCACACATTTTTAAAAAAACTTTGAATTATTTTGGGACATTCTTCCTGTCTCGCTTCAGTTGATATTTTACATGCCCATTTAACTGCTGGCTGTAGAAATATCTATAATCAACTGCAGTCAATTCTAGACAAATGTGTAACAATGAGGTCACTGCCACTGGTTCTTCAGCCTGCATTTCTTCGGATTCCAACGACACAGTGACCTTTGCAGCTTTTACTGAATCATGACAGCAGAAGGTGTGAGGGGCTGTGTAAGTGCGGAGCAATGATTCATTGATTCCGTCACTTTAGGGACCATCCATAACTCTCTTCAATTTCAGGAGAGCACAAAACCTACATTTTGTGGGGGGAAGGGGCAAAACGAACCATAGGGTTAGATAATTGTATAATTTGGGGTAGGTATACTCTTGAGCATCCCTAATTTCCTTTGCCGCACCATTGGCGGCCGTGCCTTCAGCTGTCTAGGCTCTAAGCTCTGGAATTCCTTCCGTAAACCTCCCGCTGCTCTTTTTTTTTATTCGTTCGTGGGATGTGGGCGTCGCTGGCGAGGCCGGCATTTATTGCCCATCCCTAATTGCCCTTGAGAAGGTGGTGGTGAGCCGCCTTCTTGAACCGCTGCAGTCCGTGTGGTGACGGTTCTCCCACAGTGCTGTTAGGAAGGGAGTTCCAGGATTTTGACCCAGTGACGATGAAGGAACGGCGATATATTTCCTAGTCGGGATGGTGTGTGACTTGGAGGGGAACGTGCAGGTGGTGTTGTTCCCATGTGCCTGCTGCCCTTGTCCTTCTAGGTGGTAGAGGTCGTGGGTTTGGGAGGTGCTGTCGAAGAAGCCTTGGTGGGTTGCTGCAGTGCATCCTGTGGATGGTACGCACTGCAGCCACAGTGCGCCGGTGGTGAAGGGAGTGGGTCTTTAAGCCGGTGACCTCCATCCTGATCTCTGTTTTGCTATCAAGCAGATCACCCAACACTCCTGATACACTCAAAATACTTCTGATTAGGGGAGAAATGATCCTCCGTTACATTACTAGTCAATCTGAGCAGATTGTTTCCCATTTATTTTCCCGACCCTGGCCACAGAGCCAAACGTTCTAGGTTTCCATTTCAGGGAAGAGTGGAAGGGACTGGTTGACGTTGCCAGAACATTTCCCTTTCACCTGTGGAACTTGGGCTCAAATCCAACAAGGCAAAATAGGATGAAAGCCTCTCCTCTCCATCGGCTGTTATGGTCCTATTTGGAATGAGCTAGGGGCAGTCTCGATTCAGTTGGCATGAATCTACAGCACAGATCTGCCCAGAATTTGGCACTAGTTGGCACTAAATTAGCAATCTCACTCACAGAAGCCATAAGAATGGCTGTTGTACAAAATCAAAATGTCACATCAATGCATTCCCCCACAGACGTAATGGATTTTGATTTATTGCCATTTCAGTGAGAGAGATGAATGGTACTGGGGAGTTTTCTGCCCAAGGCCAGGGGGTCATTTTAATTTTTGGTGGAAGTGTAAAACGGGCAACTATTTCTTTAAGAAAAACCAGGGCAAGTGTATAACAGGCGGCCGATTCAATATCATCCATTTTACACTATCGCCAAGAGTTAAAATGACCCCCAATGTGTGTACTGGCCATTGATATTTGTATAGCTGTGGTGCAGAGGAGAAGGGAGAAGGGGGAGGTTGGGATAGCAGGTGCACAGTTCACAGCACATTCCACCCCAGGCAATGGATGTAGTTGGCCTTGGGTGGAGCAGTAGAGCATCAGGAGGCTTAGACTCACTGGGCATTCTGTGCCACATGGTCCAGTTAGATCTGCAGTCTGCCATCTGCACTGCAGTGGCAGGGAAGGTCACCATTGCCCTTAAACTGCATGCCAAGTACCGGAGGATATATCAAAAGCAAATTTCATTAAGTTGTGCAGCGCTAGTGGAAAGCGTGTTCAATGTGTTTGCCCCTGTGTGTGATGAACTACTAAATGGAGCAACAAATCTAAACCAGTGAAAGACAAATTTAGGACCGATGTCAGGAAACTCTTCTTCAGATAAAGAATGTTCAACACTTGGAGTGGACTCCCAGGTCAGGCAAGGGAGGCCATTTCCCTGGATGGATGGGCTGAATGGACCTTCTTCTCTTGGCTCTCTCCTGTGATCTTGGTTGTAGATGTATTCTAGCCTGTATGGACCTGTGACTGCCAGGGTTCTCTGTTGCTTTGGACATGGTGGTCCCATTGCTTTCAGAGGCAGATTTGTGTAGATCTATCATGGCCAGGAGTGTGTTGCTTAATGACATGGGGTCTTTTGCTGGTCCCACAATCTACCCTCCTGCTCTCTACCAATTTTTCCTTTAAGCATGAGCATTGGTGATGACCCATGGACTGGCTTTTCTAACCGTTAACAATGAATGGGTGGAAAATCTAGCCCAGTAGTGAGTTGGACCATTAAAATTCCTTCCTGTAGTATATTCTCTCTCCCGTTATTGTATGTAGAATATAATTTTCAAATCCCTGATACTTTCACTCATAGAATTTACAGCACAGGAACAGGCCATTCGGCCCAGCTGGTCTATGCCAGAGTTTATGCTCCTCACGAGCCTCCTCCCTCCCTATTTCATCTCACCCTATCAGCCTATCTACCTCATGTACTTATCTAGCTTCCCCTTAAATGCATCAATAATAATTAATTGATTTTAATCTTAATTAACAATTCTCTGTGTTGGTGCAGCAATTTGTTTTGCACATTTCTTTAACAACTACTACATTCCTTCCTATCTGTGTGTATCCTGGGCTAGTCCCTTACCTCTGTGTGTGTGTGTGTGTGTGTGTGTTTTTTAAGTTGTACAGCTTCTTCCTGACTCCCAGCTATGACATCTGAGGCAGAATTCATGCTATTAATTACATATTGCCACACGTGGCACTGTTGTATATCTTCGGGTGATCTTTGGGTGATCCAGATGCCATCAGCACTTGCAAAGCCTCGTCGCTAAACCTGTTTCCGCTCATTTGCCGACTTTCCATTTTTTTTTAAATTGCGTGTGAAAAATGAGCATCCTGTTCACAACTATTAGACGCTTTTAAACTGTAACTGGATCGTTATTAGAGGGTGCTCCCTGATTGGCTGCTTTTTGTTATTCATTGCTGCTAACTAAATCACACTCTTAGATATTATACATTTCCTGGGTATGATAGTGTAGTGGTTAAATTACCGGACTAGTAACCCAGAGGCCTGAACTAATCATCCAGAGAACATGAGTTCAAATCCCACTGTGGTAGTTTGGGAATTTGAGTTCAGTTGAAATAAAAGTCTGGTCTCAGTAAAAGTGACCATGAAGCTGTTGGATTGTCATAAAAACTCAACGGGTTCGCTGATGTCCTTTAGGGAAGGAAACGTGCCGTCCTTACCCGGTCTGGGCCGATACATGACTCCAGTCCCACACCAATGTGGGTGACCATTAACTGCCCTCTGAAGTGGCCCAGCAAGCCACTCAGTTTGTATCAAACAGCTACCAGTGGTTCAACAAGAAAGCCCACCTCCTCAGGGCAACTAGGGATGGACAACAAATGCCGACCTTGCCAGCAACACTCCCACATCCTGAGAATGAATTTTTTAAAAGGCTGCACGTTCCCGGGATTCTGATATTTTGGACTAAAACAGGCATTTCCCCCAGGTTGTGTTTTTTTTTGCGAATAGTGGACTATCTTGGCCTTTTGTTTTAACTGCTTACACACATGGGTAGGACAGGCCTGTTCAACTCAGTGGAACTCGTGACACTGGGAACCCTTAAATAAAAACAGAAAATGCTGGTAACACTCAGCAGGTCAGGCAGCGTCTGTGGAGAGAGAGAAACAGAGTTAATGTTTCCGGTCGATGACCTTTCATCAGAATTCCAGCATCCACAGTATTTTGCTTTTGTATTCCTGTCAGCCCTTACTCTGGGGGAAACACTGGGATTTTCAACTTTTGCATTGGGGAGTTTGGTTTCTGCTGGAGAGGAGGCACATGGTATTGTCAATATTGGTGTGTTGACATTTGAGACAACCCTCTCCGTCCCATGGCTGTGCGGTTCAGCACCGGGCAGTGATCATAGACTGTGACACGCACTTTGTGCTGTGTGTGTGTGTAGATTTAGAACCGCAGCCCATGACCTGCATTTCGACGATCGAAAAATACAGTCAGACATGGGGCAAGATTTTGCAACTTGCCCTATCTGCACTGTAAGTAAGTGCTAAGTAAGGTTGGATGTTGCTTGTGCCCATCATGGGATGTAGGGACAGCTGCTGTCCCCTCATGTACACGGTGTGACAGGTGTAATAAAGCATTTCTGGAAAAATATCAGCTCCCTCTGATGGTTAAATGTGTAACAAATTCTATCATCATAGAAAGGTATTAAGGGATATGGGTCAAAGGCAGGTATATGGAGTTAGATCACAGATCAGCCATGATCTTATCAAATGGCAGAGCAGGCATGAGGGGCTGAATGGCCTACTCCTGTTCCTATGTTCCTATGTTGCTATGTTAATCATTTCAGCTCAGAATGAGGCCATTCGGCCCATTGAGCCCATGCTGGCTCTTTGTAAGAGCAATCCAGTTAGTCCCATCTCCCCGCTCTTTTCCCGTAGCCCTGCAAATTTTTTCCCTTCAAATATTTATCCAATTCCTTTTTGAAAACCACAATTGAATCTGCTTCCACCGCCCTTTCAGGCAGCGCATTCCAGATCATAACAACTCGCTGCGTAAAAAAGTTTTTCCTCATGTCGCCTCTGGTTCTTTTGCCGATCACCTTAAATCTGTGTCCTCTGATTCTGGACCCTTCCGCCAATGGGAACAGTTTCTCTTTATTTACTTTATCTAAACCCTTTATGATTTTGAACACTTCCGTCCAATCTCCTCTCAACCTTCCCTGCTCTAAGGAGGACAATATTATTTATTTTCAAAAAATGCCAATCTGTACGAGAGTGATGGAGAGCGAGAATAAAAAAAAGCACGTGGATGAATAATGTGATCTAGCTTTTTGTTACGAAGCTACGAACTTCTCTTTACTCCTCCCTCTCTCCCCCTCTCTCCCCCCTCCCCTCACTTCTTCCGGAACAGTCAGCCAGAGCATATATAAAGCGAGTGGAGGTTCTGCCAGTGAGTCATTGCAAGCTGACAGCCACACAGGTCCCTCTGCTGCAAGAAGTGAGAAGAGATCGGGAGATTTCACCAGCCGAAAGCATCAATTACTTGTGCTCTGCCGGTTTTCCCGTCTACCAGCCTTTTTGTTTTACTTAGAGAGAGAAGGAATTATTATTTTTAAAAATGGTGCACTATTCGATTGTTATTGTGTTCGGTAGGAGACTGAGCCAAAGACCATCACTGGAAGAACTGGAACAGAGAAACATCTTAAGATGTAAGTAAAATCAGATCTGCGAAGCTCTTATCTCTTAACTGTGTCTGTGAATTTGTCCTGAATTTAATGTGTGTGTGCAGACTGCCGGGGTATCTCTCTCTCCCACACACCGTGCCTCTGTACAACACACAACGGCAGTTCCATTGCAATGTAAACAAAAACTGCAGCAGAATTTCTGCATCCAGGTATTCGAGCAGGTTGCCTGGGTCTGAATCTGAATAAATGGGGGGGTTTGGAGTCCGGGCTGCAATGATTTGTCATTTCAGACATTCACAAAAAATAAATAACATTCCGGATGCTCTGTGGTTAAAATAACTCTGTGTGCATTTTATAAGCTGTGGTGGGGAGAGACCTCTTTTTTTTATAATGTAAAGTTTATGAAGAATGAATACTCGTTTTTTAAAAAAAATGACACATGCTGCATAATTTCACTACTGCAGGAGCGAGCAAATTATTTAAAATCAAGAGAAGCTGACTGACCCAGCGCAGATGATGCTTAAATTTAATGTTAATTGAGTTTCTCTGGTGCGGTGCCTTGGGATTAATAGGTTTAAACAAGGTGCCCCTGTCTGCCGCAGAGCGCCAGGGTGCAGACACATGTGGGAGGAGAGGGGGGGGGGTGGGGGGAGATAGGGAGGGGAATCCGCCCCCGCTTTCCCCCCACTCACTCACCCGGTGCGTGGGAGCGACCAGAATGGGTTCCCACGTTCCAAGTACGTCATGGAGGCTTCCCCGTGACGTCATGCAGACACTGACACTTTCAGTGTAACTATTTCACCGCCGCGGGAAAGTCGGCTCCACTTCCGGCTCCCCTCACCCCACCCTCCCAGCCCCAGCCTTGGTTTCTGGCTGGTGGGTGGGAGGTGAGGATCGGTGGGGTGGGGAGGTCACACTGCTCTCCATCACTTTATAGAATTAACTACCCGCTCGTTCGTGGCGGTAAAATAAAATTTAAGCACCTAATTGTAATACAAAAGATTATAATGTCACCTGCCGATGTATCAGGGGAGATTTCACAGATCATCCAGAGCTGGAGGCAAGGTTCACCGGCCTGACTCTGCAGATTTACTAGAATGGTGCCAGGGATGAGGGACTTCAGTTGTGTGGAGAGACTGGAGAAACTGGGTTTGTTCTCCTTAGAGCCAAAGAGATTTGATAGAGGTGTTCAAAATCATGAGGGGTTTTGATGGAGTAAATAAGGACAAACTGTTTCCAGTGGCAGGAGGGTCGGTAACCAGAGACCGCACAGATTTAAGATAATTGGCAACAGAACTGGGGGGAGATGAGGAGAATTTTTTTGAAACGCGACTTGTTATGATCTGGAATTCACTGCCTGAAAGGGCGGTGGAAGCAGATTCAATAATTTTCAAAAGGGAATTGGATAAATACTTGAAGGGGGGAAAAATAGCAGGGCTATGGGGAAGAGCAGGGGGGGGTGGGACTAATTGGATAGCTCTTTCAAAGGGTCAGCACAGGCACGATGGGCCGAATGGCCTCCTCCTGTGCTGTATGATTCTATGATCGGAGATTCACTGGGAATTAACCCCATGTGCAACATGTCGTGTAAAGATTTTCCTTGGTGGGGGGGAAGGGGAATTATTATTATCGTAATAGTATTTCTATTAATATCCTGTTATCCTTTGACTTGTGGTATCTATCACTGGCAAAAAAATAGACTGTGTGATATGCAGAATAACAAGGATCTAGCAGTGAGCTCAAGAAAGTAATTCGGGGTATACAGGCCAATCAATCTCAGCGTCCCTGGGTCTCTGTTGTTTCTTGCACTGTTGCAGACCCTCTGATTCCACAAGTGGTGGTAGAGGGAGCATCAGAACACTTCATAAACAACACCACCAATGGCCCTAAGGTCTGGAATTCCCTCCCTAAACCTCTCCGCCTCTCCCTCCTCCTTTAAGACACTCCTTAAAAACCTACCTCTTTGACCAAGCTTTTGATCACCTGTCCTAATATCTCTTTATGTGGGCTCGGTGTCAGTTTTTGTCTGATTACGTTCCTGTGAAGTGCCTTGGGATGTTTTACTACATTAAAGGCGCTATACTACGTCAAGCCCCTGTGTGTTTCTAAAAGGAGAACTCCTACCTCCCCTCCCCGGTTTCCCCGCTTTGCGTTGGGAGCGGGCTGGGGCCGGAGTTGGGGGTGGGGGGAATCTCAGTCACGCAAACGGTACAATGGCTGCCCGCCAGATCCGAGCCTCGAAGCCCCCACCCCCCCCCACTGCCTCGCGGTGAGTCGCTGGCCACGTGGGGCCAGAAATAGGAAGGTACAAACAGGTCTCTGTCGGAACGCACGATGACGTGGTTGTAGGAGGTGTCTTAATACGTCACAAGGCACTGCTTTAAAGAGAAAACACAGAGGGCTGTCAGAATGAAAGTCACCGGAGGCGGAATTCCCTCAGTGTGTAACTCGTGCTGAATGACTGTGGTGGCGTTTGCAAGAACCTTAGATTGTGTCTGACGCTCTCCCTCCCTTCCTGTTTTTGTAAAAACAGACAGAAATGAAGAGGAGGAGCACGAGGAAAGACTGGAGATCAGGAGGAGACTGACTCGCAAGGTAAACCTCACTTGTCATTACTTGAAGCAATTTAACCCCAATCTCTGCAACAAACCCCTGTTCACACTTTAATGACCCTGCCTCTGAGCTATGGGATGAGTTGGTCCCTTGGGGCAAAGCCTTTAAATAGCAAATGTAGGAGCTTTTTTTTCCCCAAATTAATCTTCTGTAGAATCAAAATACTCTTGAGAAGCGCGAGGAAATTCAAAGCTTCATCTGAGACCTGGAGCACGAGCCTTTGGCTCAGTGGGAGCATTCCAGCCTCCGAGTCAGACGGTGCAGGGTTCCAATCTCAATCCAGACAGTCCGGGCGAGTGGAGACGGGAGCCCCAGACAGTCCGGGCGAGTGGAGACGGGAGCCCCAGACAGTCCGGGCGAGTGGAGACGGGAGCTCCGGCTCCGAATTCCTGGTCGACGTCCAGTGGGTGTGGGTGGCCCCTGCTCATCATGTGGGTTGTGGGAGTCCATAAAACCAGGCTGCCTTCCCACCTAGAACATGGGAATTACTTAGCGGCTTTAAGAGGATGCTGTGTGTGGGGGAAAAAACATGACTCACCAGAAAGGAGCACCATTATCTCCTGTGCCTCTGAAGAAATGACAGTGCAATTTATTTTATTCTCTGTCTCTATGGTGGAGCCAGTTCCCGATTTTCAAATCTCAGATATTTTACCGAGCAGGGATACGGAAGAGCAGACTTTTCTTTTTAACATCGGCCAATCTGAACGTGGGACCTTTGCACCTTCCCAGTTGAATGTGGGTTCAGTCTCTCGCACTCTACCCGCTGAGACTGTGCTGAAAAGTCCTTCCAGTCCACTTCTAGATACTGTAAAAGGGATATAAATTCATCTCGGACCGTCGCACAAATCGGGCGATAGTGGATAAGCAGCCCCCGTTTTACAGCCCCGCCCAGTTTACAGTTTCCGACGGGAGTCAGCTGAAGAGAAAATCAGGCCGAGCTGCCGATTCGCCATCGCCCGTTTTGCGCTCCTGCCCAATGTGATTTTATACCCCTGTGACTGTTAACCTGACGCTGTCGCTCACAGGACTCATTCATCGGGGTCACGAGCAGAAAAAAAACATTGTTGTACAAAAAAGTATGCTGTGTTACTGTGATCCTCCGATTGCCTGCTGAGTAACAGCACGGCTGAGTCAGATAATCCTAGCAATTTACAGCACAGAAGGAGGCCATTCGGCCCATCCTGCCAGTGCTGGCGGGCACCCATCCAGCACTATGCCCACTGTGCTCCTCAGTGAAATCCAGCTTCTTGGTGCAGCCTATGAAGTATTTAATTGACTGGGCCTTGCAGATTTCCCCTGGCTAATAACCTGTCAACTCCTCCTCCTCTGCCCCTCGCAGCTCAGCCTGAGGCCAACAGTAGCAGAGTTACAAGCCCGAAGGATCCTGCGCTTTAACGAGTACGTGGAAGTGACGGAGGCCCAGGATTACGACCGGCGTGCTGACAAGCCCTGGACTCGCTTAACGCCTGCTGATAAGGTGAGAACGTGGAGCGGTTGGCCTGACACTGCTTTACCTGAAACACTTTCTGCTAAGCCCCATTTACGCAGTACTGGAGCCAGAATGTGACAAGTAACAGCACATGGGTCCAATTGTAATAGTCCTCGTGTCATTCAAGCCAAGGTCTGGCTTCTCTCCTCTCTTTCATTTTCTGTGAGTCACTGTGCCTCTTTTTTTTTCTCTCTCTGAGTCCCTTTCTCTTGCTTTCTGTCTCTGAATCTCTCATTCTGTGTCTTTCTCTCTGAGTCCCATTCCCCTCCCACCCCTGAGTCACTCCACTTATCTTTCTCTGAGTCTCTCTCTCTCTCTGTGTGTGTGTGTCTTTTTAATGAGGATCTGCCTCTCTCCTGTGACCCCTTTTCACTTTGTGTGTGTGTGCGTGTGTCTCTCACTCTCTCTCTCTCTCGTGGAGTCTCTCCCTTTCTGCGGCTTCTTATTTCTTTCTCTCTCTGACTCTCTCTTGCTTTGATGGATCAGCCTGCAGTGCCCCAGTGTAAAAGCTGTGCATGTGGGAAATGGATCCCATGGTGTATCCAGTCTCTATAGTGACGCATTACAAACAACTTACAGTATTTAAATGGTCCAAAGTGCACAGAAGCAGATATTTTTATATTCTTTGTCTTTTTGAGGCTGCAGGTGTACCATCTTGACTTGAAAGAAATGGATATTTATTTGAATTTGACAATGTTTAGACCTTGCTGAACAGAAACATTGCAGTACAACAACAACTTGCATTTATATAGCGCCTTTAACGTAATAAAATGTTCCAAGGTGCTTCAAAAGAGCGTTTTCAGATGAAAAAGATCCCACGGGTCTATTTCGAAGAAAAGCAGGGGCAGTTCTCCCCGGTGTCCTGGCCAATATTTTATCCCTCAACCATCATCACTAAAAACAGATGATCTGGTCATTATCACATTGCTGTTTGTGGGATCTTGCTGTGCACAAATTGGCTGCAGCTTTTCCTACATTACAACAGTGACCACACTTCAGAAAAGTACTTCATTGGCTGTAAAGCCCTTTGAGATGTCCTGAGGTTGTGAAATGTGCTGGATAAATGCAAGTGTTCATGGTGGGAGGCGGGGGGCAGAGACAGAAATGTAACTATGGTTTATTTTCTGGCAATTGATAACGGTGCAACGATTCTCACTTGATTATTGGTCCTTCAGCACAAGCGTCATTGCACGTCAACTGCACAGAAAGACCCCGTCTGTCGGTGATGGCCAGGGGCAGCAGAGAGAAACAAAATAATGGAGTTAATGTTGTCCACCTGATCCCATGCTGTTAAAAGAGAAACATGACACGGCATTTTGTGGGAATGATTTCAAAGCAGTCGTCTCCATTTGGAGGCGGGGGGTGGGGGCAGGGACGTTACGGGTCTCTGCAGATTGCGGGGCTTGTGATGCTAACAGTTTTGAAGGAGAGCAGCTTGCTGCTGAAGGACACTCAGCATTCAGTGAGATGCCAGTCATCGGATGCAGTTAAATTCCTGGCCTGCTGTGTTCAGTCACATGACGCCTCTCTCTCTCTCTCTCTCTCTCTCCCTATGATTCTGAAGGCTGCAATACGCAAAGAGCTGAACGAATTTAAAAGCCGAGAAATGGAAGTCCACGAAGAAAGCAGACATTTAACGAGGTACGCTGGACTTGTGTTCTGTCTGACCCTGTCTGTCAGTCTCCATGTCTCTTGCTCTCCCCCTGTTTCTCCTTCTCTTATGCTGTCCTCCTCTTTTTTTTTTCTCTCTCTCTCTCACTGTCTGTCTGACTCCCTCTCTTTATCTTTTTTACTTTCTGTCTTTCTGACTGCTTCACTTTCTCTGCCTCTGTCTGACTCTCCCACTCCCTCTGTCTCTGTCCGTCTCTCCCTCTCTCTCTCACTGTCTCTCTCTCTCACTGTCTGTCACCTGCTCTGTCTGACTCTTTGTCTCTGTCTGTCTCCCGCCCCTCACCCTCTGTCACAACAGACTGTTTACCAGCGTTCTTGTCCTCTCTATTGTTAATGCTGCATTATGACATCAGGCCCTCCCACACCTCTCCCTCGACTGTTGTGAGTGACGCAGCTGATGAATTTGCACCATTTCAGACAGCAATCACCCCCCCCCCCCTAGTGCTTTCGAACATGAGTCAGCTTCAGGTACTTCAGGCATCCCACACAAGGCACTGCCTCATCTCGTCACCTTTCAAATGCCAGGCTTTGAACCCTCCTGGGTGATCAAACTGAGAACAGCAACAAAATTACTCAGGCATTAATGCGTTAGTGCTTGCTCACTCCCAAACTGCTGCTGCTTTCTTCTACTGAGAAAACGGGGGCCACCCAAAGTAATTTCATTCTTTACAGTAAAATTTATGGCCCATAATTGGATTGTTCCCTCAATTCCTCTCCACCCTCCCCCACTCACACTGCTCAATCCCCAGGTTTTTTTACCTATTCGTTCTCAGGATGTTGGCGTCAATGGCAAGGCCGGCATTTATTGCCCATCCCTAGTTGCCCTGAGAAGATGGCGGTGCCCCTTCTTCGCTCCACCATTGGCGGCCGTGCCTTCAGCTGCCTGGGCCCTAAGCTCTGGAATTCCCTCCCTAAACCCCTCCGCCTCTCAACCTCTCCCTCCTCCTTTAAGTCGCTCCTTAAAACCTACATCTTTGACCAAGATTTTGGCCACCTGTCTGCCTTATGTGACTTGGTATCAAATGTTTGTCTGATAATCGCTCCTGTGAAGCACCTCGGGACATTAAAGGCACTGTATATAAATGGGAGTTGTTTGTTATTGCTGTTGGTGCTAATGAAATCTCAATCTGTTTCCCCCCCCACTTCTAGGTTCCACCGGCCATAAACGAAGCAGCAGAAAGCTCCACGAGTGACTCAATCATTGAGGCTTTGAAGATGGTGCATTGTCGATCGCTACCAAGGCTACTCTGGACTTAACATGTGTTCTGTACACCTTCCTGTCAGGAGCAGAGGTTCAACGGACGACTGACCACAAGCAACAGAAAAAAGGCACCGCTTGATTTAAAAACAAAAGAGAAGTTTTAATATCTAAGTAATTTTTTTTAAAAGATTCTTTCTCAGTGGAGGCAGGCTGGCTTTTTTTGTTGTGGCTGGAGGAAAAATAACATAATAATGTAATGGCAGTGCATTGGGGAAAACTGAACCCAGAGAGAATTAAGGGCACTTTTAAAAGCCAGTCCAGAGAGCAAATTGCATTAAATTATTGCTGTCGACATGATACCAGGCAGGTCGCCAATAATCAAATGTCGTGCATTGCTGCCATGTCGAAAATCGCGGTGTGGATATCGTTTCCTGCCGTTTACTAACCGGTTTCAGCTTTCGTCCCTTCGAGGGAGCAAAATCAGACTGGAAAGGGAATCAGCTTCTTTGTATCTTGATGTAACTACGGCAAACTGCTGCTATTACCTGTTCAACTCTGCACAGAAAGCTGTCCTGATTATGGCTCAAAGCCGTACACAGCTCATATTCTGCATAAAATACACATTTGAACAAAACAGTCTTTAGCCTGAGCATATGTCTTGTTACTGATCTCTCTCTTACCCCGATGCTAATTTTATAGGTCGGTGATATTTTTAATGGGTGTCTAATCACAGCTCTTGTCGACACTATCTATCTCAAAAAGAAAATATTGTTTTACTGTTTCTCGACAAAGTGTTTTAAAAAAAAAGTTTGCCTCGAGACTGAGCGTGATTTTTAGACGTGTGAATTTGCCACAAGGAGCTTGCAGACTGGGGGAGAGGCGGGGGCGAGGGGACTGTGTGGGAGGAGAGCTGCAGAGAAGCAGGTCCACGACAGTCATCAATAACTGAACGGATGGGACCTTTCCCGTGGGGAGAGGGGAAGAGAAAGATTTGCTGGCACGTGTTGAACGGAATTCTGCAATTGGACCTCTCTCCTCCTGAGATAGCTCAGCCTGACAATGGAGGGGAGCTGGGTGGGGTGAAGGGGGTTAGAGAGAATGGCCCCTGACTTTTTACCCGCTTGGCCCCGAACCCCGATTTCACCACAGCTCCCTCCGGCTCTCCGAGCTGTTCACTTGAGGGGAAGTGTGGGGCTGAGTGTTAGCTATCCAATTGACGGTGAGGCTCTATGTGATGTCTTGAGGTGCTTTATAAATGTACGTGTTTCCTTTTCTGTTTTACAATCATCTCACTGAGAGAATCCCCCCTCCTCTCTCCCCACCCTCCATGTCCTCCTGTCCAATCTTCAGGGTGTTGGCCAATTTTTTGGCCAGGTCTACATAAGTCGCCCGCAGACATTAGCACCTGCGAATTACGGGTTTTTCAGGAGGTGGGGGACGGTCTCGACCTGAAAGACAGATGGGGAGGGCAGCATGCTACAGTCAGAACTCAGTGTCTGATTGCAGTGTCGAGCTGGGCTTGGCCTCAGCACCATGTTGTCGAGGGGAGATGCTGTGGCCCCATCATCCATTCAATTGACTCAACTGTCCCTTTTGTTCAACAACATTTTTAGTGGTGTGGAGTTTTTTTTTAAGTTACCAAAATTGAAGAGAAGTGAGAGATCTGACTGAAACCAGGTTGTGAGCTTCATTTCAGCATTTTTTGTTTCCAGCCTTGAAGGAAGCAAATGGAAATGACGAGGGCCAATTTTCCAAATGGATTGCGCCAGCCGGCCATTTTTAATGTACAATCATCTCTATAGGACAAGCCAAGGGGATGGGTGCAAGGAGGGGACAGGCTGTAGACTGTCGAATAGTCAGAGGGTATAAGCTGCACTAACAGGGGTTGGTTGGAGAGTGTCCCAGGAGAGTGTCCCAGGAGAGTGTCCCAGGAGAGTGTCCCAGGAGAGTGTCCCAGGAGAGCGTCCCAGGAGAGCATTTATTTCAATCAGTTGCAATGGGACATGAAAGTTGCAAACACCATGATACCGGGGTGGGGGAGGAGGGGGGCATTGGTTACCAACTGTTGGAATTGGGGTATGACTTTTTTGTGAATGGGGGGTGGGGGGAGAGGGGAAGAGAAAAGCAAACGACTACAGGTCTTTGAATGTGCACTAACTGATTGTGAATTTAACGTCTTCACCTAAACTGTGACCGAGCTTTTAAGAAGTGGATGTTGGTATACAATGGTGCGCCAACCCAGCATGTTGCCAGATGAACTGTCCCGTGTTGTGCTGTATTGAGGGCTGCTTATTCCGATTTGCCTCAGACACCTGTCACACTTGCCCAACCCCAGTAAAACCTCCTAACGCTGGACACTGTGACCTTCTCTCCCCTCCCCCCCCCCACCCCCCCCCCCCCCCATCAGGCCCCTGATACTTTTCGTAACCAGACTACTAGGG
The DNA here is from genome assembly GCF_035084215.1 of Heptranchias perlo. NCBI lineage: Eukaryota > Metazoa > Chordata > Chondrichthyes > Hexanchiformes > Hexanchidae > Heptranchias > Heptranchias perlo. The sequence goes on from NC_090332.1 coordinate 2,742,644, forward strand.
AACATGGAGGAGGAAGAGACTCGACCCCTCTTATTTATTGATTATCCTCCTGCCCTTTGGGGAGAGGCGTCACACCTCCTGTCACATCCTTTTTAACAGGATCTTTCTCTCTCTTAACACAACAGGGTCTGAAACACAAAGAAAGTTAATGAGAGAGAGAACAAAAACCTCACTTTAATTCTTTAAAATGCATATTGGAAATGTTTTAAAGCAGTTTCCTGCAGTGTGACTGGGGAGAGAGGACTAATCCTCACAAGTTTACAAAGTATCTTCAAAGCATGAAATTAAATCCCAGTTTTTTTTCCGAGATAAATGGGTCAGCAATTCTCCCCTTCCCTGCAAGTCTTGACCACCCAACCAAATCTCTATAAGGTTTCGCTTGGGCAGTGTTTGAGGCAACGAGACTGGACGTTGATGTCTGATCAAACGTTCCAGGAACGCAAAGCAGCATCACCCAGCCCATCCCACACAACCGACAACCAACACTGGCAGCTGCTAACCTTTTATTGTTCTTTTAACTTTGTGTTGTCCTCCGTCTTGTACATGGACGGTCTCTACTGATGTACAACAGATGAATGTAAATTTGATTTATAAATTGTACTGGTTGTAAATAACTAGAAAAATGTAAGCTGTCACGAATCCACAGATAATTTTACAACCCGTCCATGTGTTTTGTAAAGTGTTGCAATATATATATTTTCCCAAAAAAAACCAACGCTCTTTCTGTTTTAAATGCCATGCTTTGTTCCCCTTATGTTTGTACAGCCAACCCAGGTTATTTGTGTCTGTGTGTCTTTTTAAAATTCCTACATTGTACATTATTCTCTTTTATGGGTATTTAATGTGACAACATTATGTTATAAGCTAACTATTGGCTTTTATCACTGCGCACATTTCTAAAGTGCCTTAGTACACGGCTTGGCTGATTCGTCCTACAATGTGTCAAGATTTCTTTAATAAAATTCTATCACATGCTCATTTGCATTTTGGTTCATTCAGTTATTATCATTTTTTTCAACAACAAAAAAAAAATTGAGAAATCTGGTGAAGGTCCTTTCGTGCCAGTCACACCAAGGTTGGGAAGAAAATGGAAGCATTCAAGAAGTAATAAAAAAGATTTGCATTTATATAGCGCCTTTCACAACCTCGGGACGTCCCAAAATGCTTTACAGCCAATGAAGTACTTTTGAAGTGAAGGCAATGTTTTAATGTAGGAAACGCAGCAGCCAATTTGCGCACAGCAAGATCCCACAAACAGCAATGTGATAATGACCAGATCATCTGTTTTTAGTCATGTTGGTTGAGGGATCAATATTGGCCAGGACACCAGGGAGAACTCCCCTGTTCTTCAAAATAGTGGCCATGAGATCGTTTACGTCCACCTGAGAGGGCAGATGGGGTGTCGGTTTAACGTCTCATCCGAAAGACGGCACCTCCGACAGTGCAGCACTCCCCCCAGTACTGCACTGGAGCGTCAGCCTGGATTATGTGCTCAAGTCTCTGGAGTGGGACTTGAACCCACAACCACTTACTCAGTGAGCCATGGCTGACAGCTCAGCGTGGGTTCTAAAAGCCTGTTAATCGTAGGAGGAAGGAGAGGCCAGTGGAAGGTAAGAGCACTACAGCTTTTGAGGATCTGGAAATGAATGAATGGAGAGGGTGCAACGAGTGTTGATGCCACTTGGTGCAGTGAGGGGGTAGATTGCATGTCAGAGCCTGGGAGGAATAAGAGAGGAAAGAAACAATGTGCATTTATATAGCGCCTTTCACATCCTCAGGACGTCCCAAAGCGCTTCACAGCAGATTAATGTTTTGACGTGTAGTCTTTTTTTATTCGCTCATGGGATGTGGGCGTCGCTGGCGAGGCCGGCATTTATTGCCCATCCCTAATTGCCCTTGAGAAGGTGGTGGTGAGCCGCCTTCTTGAACCGCTGCAGTCCGTGTGGTGAAGGTTCTCCCACAGTGCTGTTAGGAAGGGAGTTCCAGGATTTTGACCCAGCGATGATGAAGGAACGGCGATATATTTCCAAGTCACTGTTGTAATGTAGGGAAGCATAGCAGCCAATCTGCGTACAGCAAGGTCCCACAAACAGCAATGAAATAAATGTCCAGATAATCTGCCTTGATTATGTTGGTTGAAGGATGAATGTTCCCTGGTACTCCCTTGCTCCTCTTTGAACGATGCAGCACTCTCTCAGGCTGCACCAAAGTGTCAGCTTAGATTAGGTGCTCAAGCCCTGGAGTTGGAATGAAGTCACAAACTTCTGACTCAGAGGCAGCAGTACTACACTTCACTGGCACTTAATGTACCGGCTGGAAACTAAACCTGGCTCAACTGCTTGGAATGATGTGGAGATGCCGGTGATGGACTGGGGTTGACAATTGTAAACAATTTTACAACACCAAGTTATAGTCCAACGATTTTATTTGAAATTTACAAGCTTTCGAAGGCTTCCTCCTTCCTCAGGTAAATGTCAGAGTTCCTGACATTTACCTGAGGAAGGAGGAAGCCTCCGAAAGCTTGTAAATTTCAAATAAAATCGTTGGACTATAACTTGGTGTTGTAAAATTGTTTACAACTGCTTGGAAGGCAGCTGTGCTCACCACTGTACCGACATTACACAAAATCTCACAGCTGTGCTCACCACTGTACCGACATTGCACAAAATCTCACAGCTGTGCTCACCACTGTACCGACATTGCACAAAATCTCACAGCTGTGCTCACCACTGTACCAACATCTTCAATATGAGAGATAGAGACTGGGTGGGGGAGGATGGGGGTTGGGGGTGGTGGTGGGCAGAGAGATAGAGTGGAGGGAGAGACGGTGAAGTTGATAGAAAGTGACTGACCAACTCTGTTCTCCCCATTTTCTGTTTTCCTTTCAGATTTCCAGCATTTTTTTTTGTGTGTGTTTTTTAACTTAAAATTGAAAGTCTATTGGGGTCTCACCCTGGTCCCAGGGCTGTGTATTGACTTCGATGCCTGGAAAACCAAACCTCCATCACCCTGGAAATCAATCGTTAATTCCTGAGATCCTTAAACCTCTTCTTTGGCGCCACAGAATAACCTGTTGGCATTTTACCAGTCCGGGAAAAGTCTGAGTTCCATGCTGATTTTTTAAAATCTAGACAAGCTGTCTGCAACATGCAATTTGTCTGTGTCTCAGTGCCTTTCTTTCCAATTACATTCTCCCATGAGAAGCTACCTTAATGGAGAGTGATCCTTCTATACCCAACTAACACCAAGATGCAGCAACACTTGCAATCAACGCTGAATTAATGGCTCTCTTCGCTGGGCTCCAGAAACCAGCTCCTTTTCTTATTCTGGAATTAACACAATATTGTGGGGCAGAGCACTGAGGGTACAATACGCAGTTAAAGCCTGATTTTTTTTTCACTTTTCGTTCTCTTGCCCAGTTTTTTTTATTATTAATTCTTGGGGTGTGGGCATCGCTGGCGAGGCCGGCATTTATTGCTCATCTCTAGTTGCCCCTTGAGAAGGTGGTGGTGAGCCTTCTTCTTGAACCGCTGCAGTCCGTGTGGTGAAGGTTCTCCCACAGTGCTGTTAGGGAGGGAGTTCCAGGATTTTGACCCAGCGACGATGAAGGAACGGCCGATATATTTCCAAGTTGAGATGGTGTGTGACTTGGAGGGGAACTTGGAGGCGGTGTTGTTCCCATTCACCCGCTGCCTACGTCCTTCCTCGTGACGGAGGTCGCGGGTTTGGGAGGTGCTGCCGAAGAAGCCTTGGCGAGTTGCTGCACCATTCACCATGTGTGAGCCTAGACGGTGAGGTCTGGGTTTTTCACTCCTGTGCTTGCCAGCCCCGCGGTTATACACCGATTCAGAAGTGGAATCTCTGGCCTGAGTGTCAGCAGGTCAATTTGACTGTAGGCCCCGAGATCTGCAGGGCCTTTTTGAACAGTGATACAGAATGGAAGAATTGCATTTATATAGAGCCTTTCACAACCTTAGGACGTTCCAATGCGTTTTACAGTCAGTCAAGTAGTTTTGAAATGTGGTCACTGTTGTAATGTAGGAAGAGGCAGCAGAGACAATGGAAGAGAAGGGATGAGGGGAGCATGAGTGGGGCAGGAAATGGGATGGGAGGTCCATGGTTTCCCTTTATCTCTCACCCCAAATACAGCCTGCAGCTATTGCTGCCTCCTTTCCCTGCTACATCCCTCGCCATGCCACCCACCTCCTCCCACCCAAAAGATAAGAAAAAAAGAGCTAAAAGAGAGTTCGAGGAGAGAAGCAGAAAAGCCGAGACAGAGAGAGAGACAGTAACACGAAGACAGCAGAGACAGGTAAGAGAGTGACCGTATTCCCTGACTTACCACGTGCAACGCCACGGGAGGTTGATCAGGAACAGATTAAAAATCTGCACCCACTTCCTGTCAACTTTTGTCCATTATAAATTCCTATGTCCACATTTATAATGGAAACCGTGCACTTAAAACTTGTCAGGCTGTAATTACACCCTCCCACCAGTGAAGGCACTGCAGCACCACCACTGCTCGGAGGGTGTAATTACACAGTGACAAGTTTACATAGGCAGTTCCCATTATAAATGTGGACATAGGAATTTATAATGGAAATATAAATATGGGGGTAATGTCTGACTTTAAAATGGGAACCGAATTATGTCTGCGCCCTGCTCTATTTATCCGCCACCCTCTAACCCCATTCCACTTGGAAACAACAATTGGTCTTAACTCCCCATGTGCAAAGTCACAAGAGATTGACTAGTATATAATACATTTGCATTTATATAGCACCTTTTCATGTCCTCAGGACGTCCCAAAGCGCTTCACAGCCAATGAAGTACTTTTAAAGTGTAGTCACTGTTGTAATGTAGGAAACAGGGCAACCAATTTGCGCACAGCAAGATCCCACAAACAGCAATGAGATAAATGCCGAGATCATCTGTTTTTGGTGTTTTTGAGTGAGGGAGGGATGTTGGCCAGGGCACTTTTATCTGTTCTTCAAATAGTATCATTGGATCGTTTACGTCCACCTGAACAAGCAGACGGAGGCTTGTTTTAACAACTAACCTGAAAGACGACACCTCTGACAAAGCAGCACTCCTTCAGTACTGCACTGAAATGTCAACGTAAATTGTGTACTCAAATTCCAGAGCGGGGTTTAAACCTTCTAACTCAGCCAAACTGATGATAACACAATCAATGTACATTATATATGAGTCAGTACCTATTATATATCATTAATATATATTATGTACTGTTAAAAACTTCAGTCTTTTTTTGACCTGTTGCAACTCCCCATTCCCATCCATTGCCTGTGATAGTGGGAACTGCAGAGAGGTTGTGGTCCTGGCACTGAGCTGATGCCACCACCTAGTGGCAGAACTTTGCATTGCAAGGATACTCGCGCTGCCAATGTCGGATGCTCCACCCATGGACATCCCTTAGACTTACACTGCACCTGCCAGTCAGCATGGTGTCCCCAGATAAACGGGGCCTGTTATACAGACCCTCTGTTCAGGCCCCATAAAACAAAGGGTGCCAGTGTGCTGTCTCCTAGAGGAGGTACAGTATCACAGATACTGGGCATTAACAAATTACTCTGTATCTAACCCGTGCTGTACCTGCCCTGGGAGTGTTTGATGGGACAGTGTAGAGGGAGCTTTACTCTGTATCTAACCCGTGCTGTACCTGCCCTGGGAGTGTTTGATGGGACAGTGTCGAGGGAGCTTTACTCTGTATCTAACCCGTGCTGTACCTGCCCTGGGAGTGTTTGATGGGACAGTGTAGAGGGAGCTTTACTCTGTATCTAACCCGTGCTGTACCTGCCCTGGGAGTGTTTGATGGGACAGTGTAGAGGGAGCTTTACTCTGTATCTAACCCGTGCTGTACCTGCCCTGGGAGTGTTTGATGGGACAGTGTCGAGGGAGCTTTACTCTGTATCTAACCTGTGCTGTATCTGCCCTGGGAGTGTTTGATGGGACAGTGTAGAGGGAGCTTTACTCTGTATCTAACCCGTGCTGTACCTGCCCTGGGAGTGTTTGATGGGACAGTGTAGAGGGAGCTTTACTCTGTATCTAACCCTGTACCTGCCCTGGGAGTGTTTGATGGGACAGTGTAGAGGGAGCTTTACTCTGTATCTAACCCTGTACCTGCCCTGGGAGTGTTTGATGCTGAAACTGGGTGTAAAAAGATTTATATTAAATACCAACATAACATTAAAAAATATCATGGAATAAATAATGCCCAATTGCACCTCCTGTATTTATAAACTGGATCATGTGTCTCTCAGGACACACTCCTGCCCCTCTAAATGTGCATTTAAAATAACTACAAAGCTTCCAAGAAAGATGCCTCTCAACGGGCATGCGCGGGTCTGGGAGGAGAGGCGCGGGTCAGCCAGTATCCCAGGGTGCTTCACTCGGGCGCCGAGCGGCCTTGCTGGATCATCGCGTGGATTTTACTTCATTTGTTTTATTTTCCGCGGGCGACACTCGGGGAGTTGGCGGGCTGTTAGTTTCCGGTATTCGGTGCTGAGGGAGGGAGCCGGAGACTCGCGGAGGCCCCGCCGAGTGACGGGGCGGCGATGGTGAGTGATGGGGCTCCCGGCGGGGAGCGGCCGCTCTTAGAGACACAGAGCGGGCATTTCCATCGCGCCTCATCCTCCAACCTCCCTCCAACAACCTCCCTCCTCCCTCCATCCTCCCTCCCTCCTCCAACAACCTCCCTCCCTCCTCCCTCCAACAACCTCCCTCCTCCCTCCATCCAACCTCCCTCCAAACAACAACCCCCCCCCACCCACCAACCATCCAACCTCCATCCTCCCTCCAAACAACAACCTCCCTCTCTCCCTCCCTCCAAACAACAACCTCCCTCCCTCCCTCCCTCCAAACAACAACCTCCCTCTCTCCCTCCCTCCAAACAACAACCTCCCTCCCTCCCTCCCTCCAAACAACAACCTCCCTCCCTCCCTCCAAACAACAACCTCCCTCCCTCCAAACAACAACCTCCCTCCCTCCAAACAACCTCCAAACAACAACCTCCCTCCCACCCACCATCCAACCTCCATCCTCCCTCCAACCAACAACCTCCAACCAACCTCAGGCCGTCCCAAAACCGCTTCACAACGTGTGGCCCACAGTTGCACTGTGGGGAAACGCGGCAGCCAATTTGCGCACAGCAAGATCCCACAAACAGCAATCCGGTAAATGACCGGATAATCCGTTTATTAGGTGAAGTAGGTTGAGGGGTAAATATTGGCCACGAAGACCTCCCCCGCTCTTCTATGTCTATCTGAGAGGGTAGATGGGGCCTCAGTACAGCCCCTCCGCAGGCGCCGCGCTCCCTCGGTGCAGCCCCTCCCTCCCTCGCTCGCTCCCTCGGTGCGGCCCCTCCCTCGCTCGCTCCCTCGGTGCGGCCGCTCCCTCGGTGCGGCCGCTCCCTCGGTGCGGCCCCTCCCTCGCTCGCTCCCTCGGTGCGGCCGCTCCCTCGGTGCGGCCCCTCCCTCGCTCGCTCCCTCGGTGCGGCCCCTCCCTCGCTCGCTCCCTCGGTGCGGCCCCTCCCTCGCTCGCTCCCTCGGTGCGGCCCCTCCCTCCCTCGCTCGCTCCCTCGGTGCGGCCCCTCCCTCCCTCGCTCGCTCCCTCGGTGCGGCCCCTCCCTCCCTCGCTCGCTCCCTCGGTGCGGCCCCTCCCTCCCTCGCTCGCTCCCTCGGTGCGGCCCCTCCCTCCCTCGCTCGCTCCCTCGGTGCGGCCCCTCCCTCCCTCGCTCGCTCGGTGCGGCCCCTCCCTCCCTCGCTCGCTCCCTCGGTGCGGCCCCTCCCTCCCTCGCTCGCTCCCTCGGTGCGGCCCCTCCCTCCCTCGCTCGCTCCCTCGGTGCGGCCCCTCCCTCCCTCGCTCGCTCCCTCGGTGCGGCCCCTCCCTCCCTCGCTCGCTCCCTCGGTGCGGCCCCTCCCTCCCTCGCTCGCTCCCTCGGTGCGGCCCCTCCCTCCCTCGCTCGCTCCCTCGGTGCGGCCCCTCCCTCCCTCGCTCGCTCCCTCGGTGCGGCCCCTCCCTCCCTCGCTCGCTCCCTCGGTGCGGCCCCTCCCTCGCTCGCTCCCTCGGTGCGGCCCCTCCCTCGCTCGCTCCCTCGGTGCGGCCCCTCCCTCGCTCGCTCCCTCGGTGCGGCCCCTCCCTCGCTCGCTCCCTCGGTGCGGCCCCTCCCTCGCTCGCTCCCTCGGTGCGGCCCCTCCCTCGCTCGCTCCCTCGGTGCGGCCCCTCCCTCGCTCGCTCCCTCGGTGCGGCCCCTCCCTCGCTCGCTCCCTCGGTGCGGCCCCTCCCTCGCTCGCTCCCTCGGTGCGGCCCCTCCCTCGCTCGCTCCCTCGGTGCGGCCCCTCCCTCGCTCGCTCCCTCGGTGCGGCCCCTCCCTCGCTCGCTCCCTCGGTGCGGCCCCGCAGTGTCAGCCTGCATTATGTGCTCAAGTCTCTGGAGTGGGGCTTGAGCCCACGACCGTCTGACTCCGAGGCGAGAGTGCTGCCCACTGAGCCACAGCTGTTACCGGGTGACCATTCTCTCCGCTGTGGGGCAGACCGGTGAGCACAAGAACCAAGAGCGCTGCAAATTTTTCCTTTTCAAATATTTATCCAATTCCCTTTTGAAAGTTATTATTGAATCTGCTTCCACCGCCCTTTCAGGCAGCGCATTCCAGATCATCACAACTCGCTGCGTAAAAAAAAAATTCTCATCTCTCCTCTGCCTCTTTTGCCAATTATCTTAAATCTGTGTCCTCTGGTTACCGACCCTCCTGCCAGTGGAAACAGTTTCTCCTTATCTACTCTGTCTCAACCCCTCATGATGTCTTATTTATGTGCACACAGGATGATTCCTCATGTAGGATACATCTGTTTGCATGTGATATTTTCCCCTTTTCAATTTCCTCCCCACTTCTCCTGCAGGTTCACCCTCGCTGAGTAAAACCTTTCATAATTCTGAACACCTCTATCAAATATCCCCCTGTCCTTCCCTGCTGTAAGGAGAAAAATTCCAGTCTCTCCACATAACTGCAGCCCTTCACCCCTGGTACCATTCTGGTAAATCTCCTCTGCACCCTTTCACCCACGAATGACATGATTATTCCCTCTCGTCAAGTGAGAAGGCACTCGAGCACTGTGTGAAGGCAGTGAGGGCAGCCTGGTCTCAGAATGAGCTGGTGTGGCGATGCCTCGTTCCCGTGCCTAACCCTTCGCCCTGTTTCCAATTTTGCTTTGCAGCCTCACCGGAAGAAGAAGCCTTTTATCCAGAAGAAGTCGTCGGTGACCTTTCACCTGGTGCACAGAAGCCAGAAAGACCCATTGGCCGCAGATGAGAAGGCCCCACAGCGAGTTCTACTGCCGGCAGAGGTAATTCGCCCTCTTGTGCGGCTGAGAGCTCTGTGCGAGTGTGGGACGTGCGTTTATGATGTGATTGGATTCGTCGCTGGGCGTGGGCCAGGTTCCTCAGGGATCGAGACTTGTTTTAAATTCTTGGTCTCTGGATCCACGTAGGAAATGTCCAACATTACAGTTGGTCAGGTCTTCATCGGAGCAGGAGGAGGCCATTCAGCCCCTCGAGCCTGTTCCGCCATTCTATCAGATCATGGCTGATCTGTGACCTATCTCCATATACCCGCCTTAGCCCCACATCCCTTAATACCCTTGGTTAACAAAAATCCATCAATCTCAGATTTAAAATGAACAATCGAGCGAGCATCATCTTCAGTTTGCTGAAGAGAGTTCCAAACTTCTACCACCCTTTGTGTGTAGAAGTGTTTCCTAACTTCACTCCTGAAAGCCCTGGCTCTAATTTTTAGGCTATGTCCCCTAGTCCTAGACTTCCCAGCCACGTCTACATTGTACTTTCACGTGCGTACTCTGCGAATTTCCCCCATACATTTTGATTGCACGGTGCTCACGGGAAGAGTGCACTGGTAAGTTCAGGTTTCCTGGTGTGATTGCGTGCGTGTGTGCTAGGAGATCGTTCTGCCGTGGATTCTGGGGGTTAGTTTTGTGGGGGGGTTGGGCAGAGAGAATGCCCCCCACACCAGTGGGCACATTGATTGGGGGTGAATACCCTTCATGGGCAGTGGGTGAGTTGCTGTGAGGAGAGGGGCTGCACAGGTCTTGTTGAGCGAGTTGGACACAAGTCACTTTAACAGTTAAGCAGCAACGGTGAATAGCGGCTGTCAGTCTGACCCAGTCTTCACTCCTTTCGTGCAGAGAGCTGATGTGCAAAAGCGGAAGGCAGAGGAGAGGAAGTATGGCGTCTTCTTCGATGACGATTATAACTACCTGCAGCACCTGAAGGAGGCCGCTCCAGTTAGCGAGCTCGTAGCCTCCAGCGCGCCCCTGAAGGAGAACCAGACCGATTCCACGGGAGACGGAGGGGTGCAGGAGGAGGTGCAACAGATTCCTGTAAGGGTTACGGAGGCAAAGCCGCAACCAGATGTAAAACAGCAGAGGGCAGGGGCGGGGGGGGGGGGCATCAGAGGCAAATCTGGGATTTGGAGCATGGTGGGGGGAGGAAGAGTGCCAAAAAACATGGCCCTTAATCGCCCCTCTCTCCTAATGGCTGCATCTATAGTCAGAGAGGATTAATCCCCATGTTCGTGGCACGTCAAGCAGGTTCATTCTTGGATTGTGGGCGTCACTGGCAAGGCCGCCATTTATTGCCCATCCCTTGTTGCCCTTCTTGAACCGCTGGTAGTGGTTTGCTGGGCCTCTTCAGAGGGCAATTAAGAGTCAACCACGTTGGTGTGGGACTGGAGTCACATATAGGCCCAGACCGGGTAAGGACGGCCGGTTTCCTTCCCTAAAGGACATTAGTGAACCAGTTGGGTTTTTACGCCAATCTGACAGTTTCACGGTCACTTTTACTGATGCCAGCTTTTTATTTCCAGATTTTTTTTTTAAACTGAATTTAGATTCTCAACCTGCCAGGGTGGGATTGTGAACTCCCGTTCTCTGGATTATTAGTCCAGTAACACAACCACTACACTACCACACCCATCACAGCCGAAATAAAGGAGCGCAGAGAGCTGTTAGCAGAGAAATGAGAAACAGCTGAGAAAATAAAGGAATAATTGGATTGACACAGATTTAGATTCATAGAATCTTACAGCACAGAAGGAGGCCATTCGGCCCATCATGCCTGTGCCGGCTCTTTGAAAGGGCTATCCAATTCGTCCCAATCCCCTGCTCTTCCCCATATCCCTGCAAATTTTCTCCCTTTCAAGTATTTATCCAATTCCCATTTGAAAATTATTATTGAATCTGCTTCCACCGCTCTTTCAGCAGCATATTCCAGATAGTCATAACTCACTGTGCCAAAAAAAATTCTCATTTCCCCCCTGGTTCTAACGGTTAGTGCAGCGGCTAAAGGGCGCTGTCCTGCATGCGCGAGGGAGGAGATGGGGCGGCCAGGCAAAGAGGTATTTCCCCATGGGGAGGGGAGTCGTTATTTGCTCTCTGTGTCTCGCTTTCACTTTCAATGTGGCTGGGGATGAGTAGACTGCAGCTGAACCCTTCCCCTCCACATCCAGAGCACGGCACGTTGATAGATCCCTCTACTGTGCGGCCACCGCTCAACTGTGTTCAACGCAGTCGTGCGCTACGTCGGCACGGTCTGAGAGACTGAAAGGCCCCTTCTGTTGTCCCCTGCTGATGGGGTGGTTTCTCGAACCTGTTGTGGTGAAGTGAACTTGGAACCTGTGATGTATCCGTTTGATTTCAGACTCATTCCATTAACCTGCCGTCGTCGGTGTTTGCCTCCGAGTTTGAAGAGGAGATCGGACTGTTGAACAAAGCAGCTCCCGTGAGAGGTAACGCTGGGGTTCCTCCTTTACACTGATTCAGTCACTAATCTGAAAGGAATCTTTTCCCTCCTCCACACTAAGAACACAAGTAGAGTCAAAGGCAAGACCATTCGGCCCATCGAAGCTCGTCTTCCCCCCCCCCCCGGCACCCTAATTCTGCTCATATAGCATCCATCAAAGCTTGTCCCTCAATTCTCCTAATATAGGGAAGGAGGAATGTTGAACCCAGGACACCGGGGAGAACGCCTCTGTTTTTCTTTAAACCTGCTGTGGGATCTTTTAACATCCAGCTGAGAGCGCCGACAGGGCCTCGGTTTAACGTCTCATCCAAAAGACGGCTCCTCCGACAGTGCAGCACTCCCTCGGTACTGCACTGGAGTGTTAGCGTGGATTATGTGCTCAAGTCTATGGAGTGGGACTTGAACTCACAACCTTCTAACTCGGAGGCGAGAGTGCTACCCACTGAGCTAAGTTGACCGTGGGAGGGGCAATAATATCAGTGGCCGCCTGTTGGAATTATAAATCATTGCTCTACAAGCCGTGTGTGTCGTACACTGAACGCTTGGCGCCACGTGTCAGTGCTGACTGCTCCCGAGCGAGTGCGATGTGTTGCCCGAGATGCTCGTGTATATTAATGTCAAATGCTTGGATCTGCCCTCAGGACCTCGCCTGGATCTGGACCCCGATATCGTGGCCGCTCTCGATGACGACTTTGACTTCGATGATCCGGACAACGCTCTGGAGGACGATTTTGTGGCGAAGGCTGTCGGGAGAGGGAGTGAGAAGGATACGCGGGTGTACGTGATTTGAATACGGGGAGGAGTCTCTGTGAGGGGGGGGAAGGGTCTTGGGGTTGGGGGGTTGCTGGAGGAGGTCAGCGTGCTGCTGGTGGATTAGCTCGGGTTTAGGGGGGTGGTGTGAGGACGGTGAGAGATGGTCTTGAACAATGACAGGCAGGAAGGGACCTGCTGGTCCATCCAGCCTGTCCCACTCAGTGCTGGTACCTTGTGCATCACAGTCCAGGCACTCCCCACCCCGCCCAGAGCCATGTGATCTCCTTCCAGCTGAAAACTCAGGCAATTTAAGGGGGGGAGGAAATCTGGAAAATTCCTCTCCGACCCCCACCCCTTCAGGTCAGTGGAAACTAGTCCAGGAGATCTCACTGGCCCTGACTGACGTTACCAGGTGCCCACCTTTTGTACGAGGTGATCTCCGCCCCATCTAGAAACAGGCCCAGCTCTCGCTTGAAGGAATTCAGCGAATCGGCGTCCACCGGACGAGCCAGCAGCCTGTCCCAGAGACCCACTATTCTCTGGGAAAAGAACCTCCTCCTGACATCTAACCTAGACCTGGCCTCATATAACTTGAGATTGTGACCCTCCTGTATGGTAAGCCAGGGGAGCTTTCTGAGCAGTAGGTGCAGTGAGGATGTTTGATCGATCGCGGGGCTTAGTACAGATTATAGACGGGCCCCTTGGTGAAGTGTCCACCTTCACTGACAGGTTTTGTTGTCGTGTCACTCCGTACCAGCTCAATGGGGCAGAATACATGGAGGCTTCTGGGCTTATCCTGCCCCCAGTGGGTCTGCTTTCCTTCCTCCTCCACTTCTGTCGTTTCTTCCCCCCCCTCCCACCCTGACATCCGATCGTATGGTGGCAGGCGGGTGAGGAAAATACCTCTCCACCTGATCCCGACACAACCCAATTATGTATACCACTGACCTTCCCCCACCATCGCCATACAATTTCCTGGGACAGAACGGGGAACGAATAACCTGCAGTGAATTCGGGCCATTCCTCTCTGACTCCCTAAGTTGGTCGGGCCGGACCTAGACTGACCACTTCAGTGCTGTCGAGCTGTTAAACTGAGGCCCCCGTTTTCCCCCCCCCCCCTGTCCAGGTGGACACCTAAAGATCCTGTGGTGCTATTCGAAGAGGAGGAGGAGGGGGTAGGGTGAATTCTCCTGGTTTCCCGTCCGACATTCCTCCCTCAAACTAACTCCACCAAAAAGCAGACTAACTGGTCATTTATCTCATTCGTTGTTTGCGGGATCTTGCTGTGCACAAATTGGCTGCCGCGTTTGCTTTCAATAAGAAGCTGCGACGACCCTCCCGAAGTGTCTCGTTGCCAACGACTTGCTTTCTTTTGGGACATCCTGAGATGCCATAAATCAATGCATTGTTTGTCCGTTCTTTAGGGGATCTGATGATGATGATGATGAAGAGTGGGAGGATGCAGAGGACGAAGACTTTGACTCGGCCGGCGCGCTCTCTGATGAAGACGGGCCGGGGATTCCCAGCAGCGAAGGAGGGCCGAGAGAGTTCATGTTTATGGAGGAGGAGACGCGGAGTCGCTTCACCGCCTACTCCATGACCTCGTCCGTGATGAGGCGGAACGAGCAGCTCACCCTGTTGGACGATCGGTTTGAGAAGGTCGGTCTGTAACACTGAGCCAGCCTTCTTTTTCTCTCTCCTTTTTTTTCTTTTTGTCTTTGAAAGTAGACATGTCCCTGTAGATGGTGCTTTGTGCAGTAACCCTGCCTCTCTGCCTGGTTTAGCTCTACGAGGAGTATGACGATGATGAGATTGGAGCCCTGGATCACCATGAACTGGAGGGATCCATTCAGGTGGACAGCACGAGGTTGGGTGAAGTCATCACTGATTACCACACTCAGAAAGCAAAAGAGTAAGTGGATCTAAAATATGAATCATGGAATTTTGCCGCGCAAAAGAGGCCATTCAGCCCATCGTGCCTGTGCCAGCTCTTTGAAGAAACTATCCAATTAGTCCCACTCCCCTGCTCTTTCCCCATTGCCATGCAAATTTTTCCTTTTTAAATATATACCCAATTCCCTTTTGAAAGTTACTATTGAATTTGCTTCCACCGCCCTTACAGGTAGCGCATTCCAGATCATAACAACTCGCTGCGTAAAACAAATTTCTCCTCATCCCCTCTCTGGTTCTTTTGACAATTACCTTAAATCCTCTGGTTACCAACTCTTCTGCCACTGGAAACAATTTCTCCTTATTTACTCTTATCAAAACCCTTCATGATTTTGAACACCTCTATCAAATCTCCCCTTAACCTTCTCTGCTCTAAGGAGAACAACCCCAGCTTCTCCAGTCTCTCCACATAACTGAGGTCTCTCATCTCTGGTACCATTCTAGTAAAATGTGCATCTACAATAAAACAGACAGTAAATTCTTGTTTAAAAGGGATAATCCCTGTAGAGTAGAGATATCCGAGTCCTTTATCGGTTGGGGGGGGGGGGTTTCTTTTTTGGTTTATAATAAAATAAAACACTGCACAAGGGGTCTTCAGACGTTTGCGGGCTTGGACGTTGGGGACAGTGCGATCCCCGGGCACGGTGGTGGATCCACGGACCCTCGTGGGCGGTGCTTTGCGTTTCACTGTCGCTGGCCACTTTTCAACTCCTCTCAATCTTCCCTCCAGCTGTCAGATGCCCGATGAGCTGGGGCCGAGAGGGGACGTTGTGTTAAACGAGGAGGAGGGGGAGAAAGGGGAGCTGGAGACGCTGGTCATCGAGGAAGCGACGGAGCGGTGGGATTGTGAGTCCATTCTGAGTAAGTGCGGGTTTCAGTTTTTAAGCTTTGCACGGTGGTTCACCCTTATCGAAATGTCGTCTCTGTGTCTGCCGTGGTTCAGTGGGCGGCACTCTCGCCACTGAGTTAGAAGGTCGTGGGTTCACAGTCTCACTCCAGAGACTTGAGCACAAAATCCAGGCTGACGCTCCCAGTGCAGTACTGAGGGAGTGCTGTAGTGTTGGAGGTCACGCGGGAGAACTCCCCTGCTCTTCTTCAAATAGAGCCCGGGGAATCTTTTACGTCCCCCTGAGAGGGTAGACGGTGCCTCATCTGACAGATGGGGGATGCACAAGAGGCCAGAATTGGAAGAGCACAGAGATCTCTGAGGGTTGCAGGGCTGGAGGAGGTCACAGAGATAGGGAGGGGCGAGGCAAGGCCATGGAGGGACTTGAACACGAGGATGAGAATTTTAACCATCCTTCTGGGCTTACACTGCCGCGTGTGGTACACGCCTGTGATCGGTGCAGCTTAAGTAATTTGATACAATTTCACCACACTGCCCCTCCCAAACTGTGACATGGAGCTTGTTCTAGTAATTGTAACATTACACTAGTATGTTTAAATCCTCAGTTTGAATCTTCTTTTTGTACAGGTACCTATTCAAATCTATACAACCACCCGAAGTTAATAACAGATCCACCAAAGGTAATAGCGAAGGTTCCCGCGGTGAATGTTTACGTGTCTCAGTTACTGACTCTGTTAATAAGCGAGGGTGAGGGATGCCACATGTGGGCACTGAGCATTTGCCCACTGATGCCAGCGGTGATTTCTAGTCTTCTCATTCACTGAGCCCGCAGGGCGGGGAGCTGCCGAGGTTATACTGGGGCAGCGGGGGCTGCCCATCCCCTGAGGTTGGAGTGGAGGGGAGGCAGCTTTTAGCCTGTATCCATCTGATGTGGACACTGGTCTTGTGCTTGTCACAGTGGATCAAAGGCCCAGATGTGGTGATAAATCTGATGATTTGTGGGCTGGCTTCGGTAAAAGTGACTGTGAAGCTGTCGGATTGTCGTAAAAACCCAACTGGTTCACTAGTGTCCTTTAGGGAAGGTTTATGGAGATTATTTTGTCTTTGGGTGATAGTGTAAAATGCATGATATCGATGCAATGGAAATTAAAATCGGGGGGGAGATGTATAACGGGCGGCTGAATCAATATCACCCGTTTTATACCATCACCCAAAGTCAAAATGACCTCCCATTGACCCTTGATGTTCTTGTGACGGGCAATAAATTCCAAGAACACAGTAAAGTTCAGGGCGGGTCATTTTATTTTGTGCTGTTCTTCTCTGCCAGCCCCCTGTAGTGTTTTCTCCCTCCCTGAGAGACCTGTAAGATTAGGGGGTGGTCATGGTGTATGTGAGGGAGTGTGGAGAGGTTCATCTGCCCCACCGCCCCCCCGGTTGCTGTACAGTGACCGATGTACTGGAAAACCCTCAGTGATGGGAGTTTGGGGTAGCATGGTCCAGCAACAAGTACTTGCATTTTTAATGGCGACGTTAATGTAGCGAAACATCCCAAGGCCCTTTTATACTTGACGTTGAGCTGAGCAGGAGCGGTTAGGGGAAGTGTCTGTTTACCTCTCGGTTTGTGTGTTTGGACCTCTTTGTTTAATCGCTCCACCAATGGCGGCCATGCCTTCAGCTGCCCAGGCCTTAAGCTCTGGAATTCCCTCCCTAAACCTCTCCGCCTCTCTCTCCTCCTTCAAGACGCTCCTTAAAACCTACCTTGACCAAGCTTTTGGTCTCCTGTCCTAATATCTCCTTATGTGGCTCAGGGTCAAATTTTGTCTGATTTACACTCCTGTGACGCGCCCTGGGGACGTTTTACTACGTTAAAGGCGCTATATAAATGCAAGATGTTGTTGTAGGTACTACGGTTGTGATTTTTTTTTTTCCATTGCTTTTCAGCTCAATTCAATCAAGGTGTCCAATAAAACAGGAATTCCACTCGACGTTTTAGCCAAAAGGCGTCTCACTGCTAAACAGCTGGAACAACTGGAAATGATCAACATCAGTGACTTACCGAGAGCTTCCACACAACCGCGACAACGAGGCGAGAGCAAGGACGAGAGAAAAGACCGGAAACAGGCAATAAAAGAAGAACGAAGGGTGAGGAAAATCCTCTTCTACTCTGGTCTGTAACGTAGCAAGAAAACACACCTGACACACAGCGAGGAGTGTGTCACAGGGCAGGGTCAGATCGAGGGGTTCAGATAGTTTATATTGTATACAGGATAACACACAGCGAGGAGTGTGTCACAGGGCAGGGTCACATCGAGGGGTTCAGATAGTTTATATTGTATACAGGATAACACACAGCGAGGAGTGTGTCACAGGGCAGGGTCACATTGAGGGGTTCAGATAGTTTATATTGTATACAGGATAACACACAGCGAGGAGTGTGTCACAGGGCAGGGTCACATCGAGGGGTTCAGATAGTTTATATTGTATACAGGATAACACACAGCGAGGAGTGTGTCACAGGGCAGGGTCACATCGAGGGGTTCAGATAGTTTATATTGTATACAGGATAACACACAGCGAGGAGTGTGTCACAGGGCAGTAATGTGCAACATCATAAAGATGACTTGAAAAATAGCCTTTTATTCCAAATCATTAAATATTTGTTTAAAAAGGAACAGTTTGACTGTGAGGAGAGCTGTAATAAGGAATGGTGAATCAGTAAAACCACAGGGTCCCACAGGCTCGTGTGCACGTTCAGTTCAATCTTGGCTATTGGGCTGTTTTTATAATTGTTAAATTGTAAAGGATTCATTGCAAAGTGTCATTTTGCACATGTCTAATGTCTAGAATTTTTGAATGCAGGGATGAGAAATGTTCTAGCCCTATGTGTTTCATGGATGTTGTAGAATCCGTGCAGTTGGCTAATTGTAAATATCTTCGTAAAACAACACAAAACAACTTTGTCCTGAAAGTAGTGGCATTGAGAAAAAAAGCAGCAGCTTCAATGGAAATCCGTTTCCAGTGGTGTGCCACAGGGCTCAGTGTTGGGTCGCTTGCTGTTTGTGGTATATATTAATGAGTTGGACTTGAATGTAGGGGGCATGATTGGCAAATTTGCAGACGACACAAAAATTGGCCGTGTAGTTGATAGTGAAGAGGATAGCTGTAGACTCCAAGAAGATATCAGTGGGTTGGTGGAGTGGGTGGAAAAGTGGCAAATGGAGTTCAACCCGGAGAAGTGTGAGGTAATGCACTTAGGGAGGGCAAACAGTAAAAGGGAATACGCAGTAAACGGGAATATATTGAGAGGGGTAGAGGAAGTGAGAGACCTTGGAGTGCATGTGCACAGGTCTCTGAAGGTGGCAGTACAGGTAGATAAGGTTGTGAAGAAGGCATACGGAATGCTCTCCATTATTAGCTGAGGTATAGAATACAAAAGCAGGGATGTAATGATGGAACTGTATAAGAACATAAGAAATAGGAACAGGAGTAGGCCAATCGGCCCCTCGAGCCTGCTCCGCCATTCAATAAGATCATGGTTGATCTGATTCTAACCTCAAATCTAAAGAACACCAGAAGTAGGAGCAGGACCCGGCCACTCAGCCCCTGGGCCCACCCCGCCACCCACAGGGCCTTGACCGATCCAAACTCAGCTTCATGTCCAATTTCCTGCCCGCTCCCCGTAACCCCTAATAAAACGCTGGTTAGGCCACAGCTGGAGTATTGTGCGCAGTTCTGGTCACCACATTACAGGAAGGACGTAATTGCTCTGGAGAGAGTGCAGAGAAGATTTACAAGAATGTTGCCAGGGCTTGAAAATTGCAGCTACGAGGCGAGATTGGATAGGCTGGGGTTGTTTTCCTTGGAGCAGAGGAGGCTGAGGGGAGACCTGATTGAGGCGTACAAAATTATGAGGGGCCCAGATAGAGTAGACAGGAAGTACCTGTTTCCCCTAGCGGAGAGTTCAAGAACTAGAGGACATAGATTTAAGCTGATTGGCGGAAGGATTAGAGGGGACATGAGGAAAAACTTTTTTACCCAGAGGGTGGTGGGTGTATGGAATTCGCTGCTGGAATTGGTGGTAGAGACAGGGACCCTCAACTCTTATAAAAAGTACCTGGACCTGCACCTAAAGTGCTGTAAGCTGCAGGGCTACGGACCGGGTGCTGGAAGGTGGGATTAGAATGGGCACCTGGTTGTTCTTTGAGCCGGCGCGGACACAATGGGCCGAATGGCCCCCTTCTGCGCTGTATCTTTTCTATGGTTCTATATCTGGTTCCAGACCGTGTCCCCTCCTGCTTCCCTCCCCTTGGGTATTTCTCCGTATTTAGAGTATTAGTTATTGCGATGCACTTTGTGAAAAATGTGTTGCCTGTTCTAATGCTCCTCTCCCCCTCTCTCATAGGAGCGAAGAGTGGAGAAAAAATCCAACAGAACAGCTTTCCAAGTGGAGAAGGCAAGGCAGGAACAAGTGATGCTGAACCTGAGACAGAACCTGCAGGGGATCAAACTGTGAGGGGGCTGGGGCCGTGACCCTCCCCTCCCCGGGGCTCTGCGGAGGGAGAGCGTTGCGATGGAGGTTGGCTGCTCCCTGCCAATTCGATTGAGAAGTCAACCTCGTGCCTTCACTGGATGGGTCTGGCTTCTGAGTGCGAAACCAACCAACGGACGGACTTGGACCCTCTGAGAATCTCCAGCCTTTGGGCCTCTTCCCAAAGAACGGTCCAGACCGCGGAGTTACCCGGATCGTTCCACAAGTAAAACTCCTCCGACGTCAAAAGGATGAGGCCTCGTGCAGAGCGAATGTTTCACCTGGACTCGAATCATCTGCAGCAATCTGTCTTTCTCTCGTTTCTGGGTCTTTCTCCGCATGTGAGAGGAACAAAAGCAAAACACGATTTGGTCATATCTATTTATAAAATGTTTGTGAAATTTCTTAACCAATGAACTGTGGGATGTTTGGTTTTATTTTTGTGACTTTTTATAATGAAATCGTCCACTGATTATTCTATTGGTGGCAGCGTACAGACTGAGTAGGAGCTGGACTCGGTGATTACCCTCTCGCCTCTGGGTCAGAAGGTCGTGGGTTTGAACCCTGCACTGTAACGTGAGCAGGTGATCTAGGCTGACGCTTCGGCGCAGTACTGAGGGAGTGCAGCGCTGTCGGGGCAGCACTGAGGGAGTGCAGAGGGGGCAGCACTGAGGGAGTGCTGCACTCTTGGAGGGGGCAACACCGAGGGAGTGCAGCGCTGTCGGAGGGGGCAACACCGAGGGAGTGCAGCGCTGTCGGAGGGGGCAACACCGAGGGAGTGCAGCGCTGTCGGAGGGGGCAGCACCGAGGGAGTGCAGCGCTGTCGGAGGGGGCAGCACTGAGGGAGTGCTGCACTCTCGGAGGGGCTGTCTTTCGGGCGAGACGTTAAACCGAGGCCCCATCAGCCGCCTCAGGTGGACGTAAACGATCCTACGGCACTATTTTGGAAAGGAGCAGGGGAGTTCTCCCCGCTGTCCTGGCCAAGATTTATCAGTATCATAAAACCGATTATTTGGTCATTATCACATTGCTTTTTGTGGGGCCTTGCTGTGCACAAATTGCCACATTTCCCTACATTACAACAACGACTACACTTCAGAAGTAATTCGTTAGCTGTAAAGCATTTTGGGACATCCTGAGGGCGTGAAAGGGGCTATATAAATGCAAGTCTTTCTCCCTTTGAGTAACGGTTGTATCCAGCACGGTGTCCCTTGGCCTGTGCCAGAGATGGTTCAGTTCTTGAGAACTGACATCAGTATTTAAAGCGTTCGACCTTCAGCTGCAAACACACCCTTGGTATTTTGAAAATTCCATGACTTTTTTTTTCAAAAAATATACTTTATTTTAAATTTGCAGCAGTACATACAATACAGTTGTCATATCACTTTCCAAACGTACACAATACAGATTATACAATTTGCAGGTTACATCAAGTGCAGTACAATGAACACATTGGACATAATTACAGTTCATGACATCAGATGATGTAGAATGAGCTTTGTTCCCCCCCCCCCACTGGAGAGAAGGTGTTGGTGATGCCACACTGGCGAGTTTAAGGCAACATTTGCCTCTAATCAACAGCCTCCAAACACAAAACATGGTGACAGGACCTTGACGTTTAGACCCTTTGGATCATTCAAGATCAAATGACAATTGAGTTAACTGCACTCTTCCTCATAATCTTCTTTCTCTCCCTGGATGTCTCCCAAGTTTGCCATTCATTCTCTTTCTTATTTCAGATAACTTGGGGGCACACACCGAGGAAAAACTGCAGATAAATATTTATGACATAAAATTCAGCCAAGGCAAGATGAAAGGAGACAATGGAGGGAAAGGGGAGGGAAATAGCTTTCTTTGTCAACCCTAGCAACGGTTGCTATAGAGGACAGCCCAGTCTGACGTATTTGAGGGGGGAGGGGAGCTTTGGTCAATCATCTGCCAACGGACCTATACCACCTACTTTAGAGGTCAAGTGTCTCTTAAAAGGCGCAAAATGAATGCTTCTCGTAAGTAAATAAGCAAATGTTAACACTGCAGCAGCAAGGAAAAAACAACTTTGAATGAGGTTAAAGGTTTCTAAGAACTGCTGTACAGTTCTGGGAGCTGCATTGCAAAAGCAGGGTAGAGGTAATTACAGAGTGCGTGAGAGACTAGGAGAGGGATGAACGTTAAGATCAAGGTAGAACATTAGGCTCATGATTCTCCCTATGAGCCATGTGCCGTTATTACACTGCAGTGCTGACATCACAATGGTTCTTCATTCAATGTCATTCAGCCTCTGAAGATGAAATCAGATATCATCTTCTTCAGAGTCAGTGGCAGCTCTGGGCCATGACTGCAGGGATCGATTACCTTTGTATTGGTGGCGTTTGGGGCTATTTGCGAGGCTCTGAATGAAACTCTTGGCAGCTCTCAGCGGAGAATAACATTGGGGCTAATGGGGGAGGGAGTGGACATAGAGGAACTCTGAGAGTAGCCCATTTCACTAATGTCCTTTTAAGGGAAGGAAACCTGCCGTCCTTACCCAGTCTAGGCCTATATGTGACTCGAGTGATTGGAGGTACAGAAAGAATAATGGAGAGGGAAAGAAAGATTGGATTAAGAGAGAAAAAAGAGACAGAAAGGAAAAGTAAAAAAAAGAATTTAATTTAAAATTTGACATTTTCAAAATCTCTAAATATCTAAAGGAATGAGACTCCACACTTGTAATGGTTAATTTTCAGTGCCAGAAAGATTGACTGGCAGTAATTAACACATCGTTAAAAGGGTACTTAAACTGAAATGGACAGGACTTAACTTTCTGTGGTTCATATCTACTGCACAAATACAGCAATTTCACACCATTGAATGCATGTCAATGGTGAGATAGCGAGATGTCTTTTTCGCGAAGCTAACGGCACATCTCGGACAGCAACTTTTGGATTTGCGTTTAACCGCGCATCTGCATCTCGCCTGAAGTTGCTGTAGCATTTGCGCATAAATAACGGTGAGTGTTATTAGCCTCACCGTTATTTTGACAGCAAATTATGGCTCATTATGTTTTGGCTTTTTGCTTTCTTGAAACCATCAGATCTAAAACACACTCCGTAAAGAACGCCATCCTCCCACGGAAAAAGAGGAGGGTACTTGAGTATCTGTGCACGAGTTTGTCCCTCTTCCCAATCTAACCCTGAACTGATGCAGACTTGAAAACTTTCTATACTCTCACAGCACTGTGCCGCCAATTGGAGACACACATAAGCAAATAACTTGGTAAATCCTCACCACACTCTTGTATCCTAACTCGCACCAAGTCCCGTTCACCCATCACCCCTGTGATCGCTAATCTATTGGCTCCCGGCCTGGGAACGCCTTAATTTTCAAATTCTCATCCTTGTGTTCAAATCCTTCCATGGCCTTGTCCCTCCCTATCTCTGTAACCTCCTCCAGCCCTACAATCCTCAGATTAAATAATAGAATCATTGAAAGTTATTCAGCCCATCGTGTTCATGCCTCTGCGCTCCTCCAGGTCTTGTGCATCCCTGATTTCCTCCGCTCCACCATTGGCAGCTGTGCCTTCAGCTGCCTAGGCCTTCAGCTGCCTAGGCCCTCAGCTCAGGAATTCCCTCCCTAAACCTCTCCACCTCTCCTCCTTTAAGACGCTCCTTAAAATCTATCTCTTTGACCAAGCTCTTGGCCACCTGTCCTAATATCTCATTATGTGGCTTGTTGTCAAATTCTGTCTGATAATTGCCTCTGTGAAGAACCTTGGGACGTTTCACTACGTTAAAGGCGCTATATAAATGCAAGTTGTTCAATCAGAAGTGATCGTTCCAGCCCATTGAACAAAATCTGAAAGGTGCAACGGTCCCACGGTCAATAAAAGCACTCTCTGTTGCCATGGCACCTCTCAACATTCCATGCTGAGTTGTGCCAGTTTACTGTTTCCTGTTTCTGTGTTGAGTTTGCCTTTTCCCCAAAGCCTCCTTTTGCACCAGACCTACTGGAGCTCGGGACTTAGCCTGTCCACGTGGAGGTGTACACCATAGAGTGGTAACGTATCCAACGGTTCATCAGCCTGACCTTTGATTCCAAGCCCAATTCCTCCACCCTCTCCATCCAAATTTTCTTGTACGTCTCTTTCTCATTCCTGCTACATTAATCGTTGCTTCCATGACCTTTCCCCTCTCAAGCTCCAAATACACTGTCCTGCACACTCCTCCAAACTTTGTTGAAGTCAAGTTGTCTACTCTTAATCCAATCTTCCCTCACAACCTTATTAACAATCTCCCTCAACTCTTTCTCCTACAATCTACAAGGAAAGACTTACATTTCTACAGGGCCTTTCATGACCAAAGCACTTTACAGCCAATACTTTTGAAGTTTAGTCACTGTTGTAATGTAGGGAAACAGCCAATTTGCACACAGCAAGGTCCCACAAACAGCAATGTGATAAGTAACCAGATAATCTGTTTTAGTGATGTTGGATTGAGGGATAAACATTGACCCAGGACACCAGGGAGAACTCCACTGCTCTTCTTCAAATAGTGCCATGGGATCCTTTACGTCCACCTGAGAGGGCAGATGGGGCTTCGATTTAACACCTCATCTGAAAGACGGCACCTCCGACAGTGCAGCACTCCCTCAGTACCGCACTGGAGTGTCAGCCTAGATTTTGTGCTCAAGTCTCTGGCGGGGGACTTGAACCCACAATCTCCTGACACAGAGACGAGAGTGCAGCCACTGAGCCACAGTTGACACCTGCAAGCTTTTAAAACTCAATTGTGGGGTCAGTCTTGCCAACTAGTCTTGATTTACCTCGTCTTCTCTTTTCAGCCTTGGATCTGGGCTGCTTTATGGGCCTTGGCCGTTCATCTTAGCCTCCCAATTAAATAAATCTATTAGACCCGGCGTTTAACAGTCCACCAGAAGTGACGAGTAATCTGGCTCGGATCGACATTTGGGTTCTAGCATCCACTGAGAAATTTAGATTTGGGAGCGGTGAAATCAGCCCCAGGCAGTGGTGTAATACGGGAGATGGCGAATCGGCCGGCCCTTTCACACCCTGCCCGTTTTACACCCTGCCCATTTTTTGACCCGCCCAAATTATACCCCGCCTGGTTTATACCCCGCCCATTTTACACCCCGCCCATTTTACACCCTGCCCGGTTTATGCCCCGCCCATTTTACACCCCATCTGGTTTATGCCCCGCCCATTTTACACCCCGTCCGGTTTATGCCCCACCTATTTTCACCCCGCCCATTTTTCACCCCGCCCGTTTTACAACCCGCTCCATCTTCTTTGCCGTTGATCAGGGAGAGTGTAAAATGGGCTGTCGATTGGCTGACCAGTTTCACCCCCACCCCACCTTGATTTCACTAAGATCAAAGATAACAATGTAGACGTGCAAGATTTTAGACCCTAATGCACACAAAAGTATGGAATTAGAAAAGGCAACTAGAAATTTCAGAGAGGCTTACCTTCTTGAAAATATCAACCTTGGTCACTCATCTCCATTTGGAGATTCAATAAGTTGGGAGCAACTCCATGATTGTGCACAATGGCTGCTGAAAGGAATGGGTTTGATGGGCCGAATGGCCTTTTTCATACCAGACTTTCCTGAGTCCTTATTAGCACTCAGTGTATTAGTGCCATGGCCACTCAGAGTGATGAAAATGTTTCATTCAAATATTTTTTCTCCATTCGTTCTCAGGATGTGGGCGTCATGGCATAGCCGACATTTATTGCCCATCCCTTGCTGCCCCCGAGTCGTCTTCTTGAACCACTGATAGCGGGTTTGATACAACTGAGTGGCTTACTAGGTCACTTCAGAGGGCAGTTAAGAGTCAACCCTGTTGTTGTGGGACTAGAGTCGTGTATAGGCCAGACCGGGTAAGGACGGCTGGTTTCCTTCCATAGAGGACATCAGTGAACCAATTGGGTTTTAACGATAATCCGACAGCTTCACGGTCACTTTTACTGATTGCGGCTTTTCATTTCCAAACTGCCACGGTGGGACTGGATCACGTTCTCACGAATGAAAAGCGTCGAAGTTCAATTTATTTAACTTTCTTTTCTTGACCACAGAGCAGAACCTTGTACCCTGTCGAAACTGTGGGAGAAAATTTGAATCCAGTAATCTGGTAAGTTCTTACAAGATTTATTTCCTCAATTTCCTTCCCTGCCTTCACTTCCTGTCAAGCCTCTCCGGGAACTTTTCTTTTAAGGCGTTGCTTCTGCTTCGTTAACCGTGATTGTGGGCCACCTTCACCTTCTGCTACGTCTCAGGCTGTTAATCATCTTTTAAAGGGATGTTTCAGTGATTTTATTTTGCCACGGCCTAAACCAGTAACTGGGCACAGGCTGCCATCTTGGTACTCTTACGTCCTCAGACAGGGGGGATCGTGCCTGCAGGTTTCTTGGTCATCCAACAGTGACGCTATGGCGGAGGGTGTGAACCGTCATGGCTACCCCTCCCCCTGCTGCTCCTCCTCCCTCCCCACCATGTCCTGACAAAATGAATATTCAAGCTCACTGTGGGGCCTAAGAAATCACAAAACTCAAGCCTGCCTTTTGAGGCCACTTTGAGTGAGAGGCCGGCCTGGTTATCACCAAAAGGGGACTGTTTAGTTTGAAGCGCCGCAGGGTGATTTTCTTGCTAGTCCTGTCCAAGAATGCCGCTTGTGGGAGCTTAATTTTTTTGTGTGAAATAAGAAACAAAGAAAGATTTGCAATTATATAGCGCCTTTCAGGACCTCAGGATATCCCAAAGCTCTTTACAACTAATGAAGAATGATTGAAGTGTAGTCACTGTTGTAATGCAAGAAACGCAGCAGCCAATTTGCGCACAGCAAGATCCCACAAACAGCAATGAAATAAATGACCAGATCACCTGCTTTAATGACATTGGTTGAGGGATCAATATTGGCCAGGACACGAGGGAGAACTCCTCGGCTCTTCTTTGAATAGTCTCATGGGATCTTTTACGTCCACCGGAGAGGACAGACGGGGCCTCGGTTTAACGTCTCATCCGAAAGGCGGCACCTCCGACAGTGCAGCACTCCCTCAGTACTGCACTGGAGTGTCAGCCTGGATTATGGGCTCAAGTCTCTGGAGTGGGACTTGAACCCACAACCTTCTGAATGAGGGAGCATTGCACTGTCGGAGATGCCGTCTT
The DNA here is from genome assembly GCF_035084215.1 of Heptranchias perlo. Lineage (NCBI taxonomy): Eukaryota > Metazoa > Chordata > Chondrichthyes > Hexanchiformes > Hexanchidae > Heptranchias > Heptranchias perlo. The sequence continues at coordinate 2,769,711 of NC_090332.1, forward strand.
TCGGATGAGACGTTAAACTGACACCCCGTCTGCCCTCTCAGGTGGACGTAAAAGATCCCATGGCCCCTATTTTGAAGAAGAGCAGGGGAGTTCTCCCCGATGTCTTGACCAATATTTATCCCTCTTCCAACATCACTAAAAAACAGATGATCTGGTCATTATCACGTTGCTGTTGGTGGGATCTTGCTGTGCGCAAATTGGCTGCCGTGTTTCCTACATTACAACGGTGACTACACCTCAAAATTACTTCATTGGCTGTGAAGCGCTTTGGGACACTCTGTGATTGTGAAAGGCGCTATTTAAATCCAAATCTTTCTTTCTATCTCCGTACCACCAAACCCATGTACCCAGTTAACCTCACACACTGCTGAAGCAGCCCAGGTCGATCCTGACAGATGCAGGCTCAGCTGCTTTGCAGTGTGAGGCTAAGCTATTCCACCACATACGTTCCCCCATGAGGTCATCAGCACTTCCTGCTCAATCAGAGTTACTCAACAGCTGCCCTATCCTGCCCCAGGTAGTTCAACAGAGGGTCAGTGGCAGGGCCACAGCTCACCGTGGAGGGTTGCCAACCCTCCAGGATTGGCCTGGAGTCTCCAGGAATTAAAGACTAATCTCCCAGGACACTGCTGCGAGCAACACTCAGGAGAAAAATCAACGGGGCATTAAACAAAATTGTATGTTGTTTTCATTTTCTTTGAGCACTTTCATTTATTAGTTGTAAAAATATTTGTGATGGGAAAATTGGCTGTTTGATTGATGGTCAAAAATCATCCAATCGTGTAACAAAGAGTCTGTTCACTTTATACTTGGTGGGAAGGCAATGATAGACGTGTTGGGCGACCAATGGTGGGAGTGTGGGGGTGGGGCAGTTGGAGGCGAGAGAAATACATCCAACCAGAGTTGGCAACCCCTACTTGGGGGTGGGGAGTGGGGAGGAGTTAAGGGAGAAAGTTGGAGGAGGAAAATCCCACTAAAACTTAACATGATTATTTGGGACTGATTCCAACCCACCGTTAAGCTCAACACTGCTTTTATTTTAAGGAAAGACATGAACCGATCTGTAGCAAAGTCACTTCCAAGAGAAAAAAAGTCTTCAATTCGTACAAGCAAAGAGCTGCTGGGACAGATCTTTCATCGGTGAGAGCGCCGTCAGTTGGAAAGGTATGACTGACCACCTATCGCAGCGAGGACCCCCACTGCCTCAGTGCACAATCCTGCATTGTTTGAGGACAATCCGAGGTGAAAGGGTCAAGGTCCACGGGGAAGGACACAACTGGGGCTGAAGAGTGGAATCATAGAACGGTTACAGCACAGAAGGAGGCCATTCGGCCCATCGAGCCTACGCCGGCCCTCTGCAAGAGCAATCCGGCTAGTCCCACTCCCCTGCTATTTCCCCGTAGCCCTGCAAATTTTTCTCCTTCAGCTACCTACCTAATTCCTTTTTGAAAGCCACAATTGACCCTGCTTCCACCACCCTTTCAGGCAGTGCATTCCACATCCTAATCAGTCACTGCGTAAAAACGTTTTTCCTCATGTCGCCTTTGGTTCTTTTGCCGATCACCTTAAACCTGTGACCTCTGGTTCTCGACCCTTCCTCCAATGGGAACAGTTTTTCTTTATTTACTTTGTCTAGACCCTTCATGATTTTGAACACCTCTATCAAATCCCCTCTCAACCTTCTCTGCTCTAAGGAGAACAATCCCAGCTTTTCCTGTCTATCCCCGTAACTAAGGTCCCTCATCCCTGGGACCATTCCAGTAAATCTTTTCTGCACCCTCTCTAAGGCCTTCACATCCTTCCTAAAGTGCGGTGCCCAGAACTGGACACAATACTCCAGTTGTGGCCGAACCAGTGTTTTATAAAGGTTCATCATAACATTCTCGCTTTTATACTCTATGCCTCTATTTATAAAGCCCAGGATCCCGTATGCTTTCTTAATCGCTTTCTCAACCTGCCCTGCCACCTACAATAACATGTGTACATATACCCCCAGGTCTCTCTGTTCCTGCACCCCCTTTAGAGTTGTACCATTTAGTTTATATTGCCTCTCCTCATTCTTCCTACCAAAATGTATCACTTCGCACTTCTCAGCGTTAAATTTCATCTGCCACATGTCTGCCCACCCCACCAGCCTGTCTATATCCTCTTGAAGTCTATCACTATCCTCCTCACTGTTTACTGCACTTCCAAGTTTTGTGTCATCTCCAAATTTGGAAATTGTGCCCTGTACACCCAAGTCCAAGTCTTTAATGTATACCAAGAAAAGCAATGGTCCCAGTACCGACCCCTGGGGAACACCACTGTATAATTTCCTCCAGTCTGAAAAACAACCACTCACCACTGCCCTCTGTTTCCTGTCTCTTAGCCAATTCTGTAAAAAAGGTTCCACTGCCCCTTTTATTCCATGGGCTTCAATTTTATTGAGAAGCCTATTATGCGGCAGTTTATCAAACGCCTTTTGGAAGTCCATATACACATCAACCGCATTGCCCTCATCAAAAAACTCAATCAAGTTAGTCAAACACGATTTGCCTTTAACAGATCCGTGTTGACTTTCCCTTATTAATCCACACTTGTCCAAGTGACTATTAATTTTGTCCCGGATTATTGTTTCTAAAAGTTTCCCCGCCACTGAGGTTAAACTGACTGGCCTGTAGTTGCTGGGTTTATCCTTACACCCTTTTTTGAACAAGGGTGTAACATTTCCAGTTCTCCAGTCCTCTGGCACCACCCCTGTATCTAAGGATGTTTGGAAGATTACGGCCACTACCTCCACAATTTCCACCCTTACTTCCCTCAGCAACCTAGGATGCATCCCATCCGGACCGGGTGACTTATCTACTTTAAGTACAGACAGCCTTTCAAGTGCCTTCTCTTTATCAATTTTTATCCCATACAGTATCTCAACTACCTCTCCTTTTACCGTGACTTTGGCCGTATCTTCTTCCTTGGTAAAGACAGATGCAAAGTACTCATTTAGTACCTCGGCCATCCCCTCTGCCTCCATAAGTAGATCTCCTTTTTGGTCCCTAATTGGCCCCACCCCTCCTCTTACTACCCGCCTGTAGAAGACTTTTGGATTCCCTTTAATGTTGGCTGCCAGTCTGTTCTCATACTCCCTCTTGTTTCCTTTTTTACTTCCTCTCTGAACTTTCTATATTCAGGCTGGTTCTCACTTGTATTAACAACCTGACATCTGTCACATGCCCTCTTTTTCTGCTTCATCTTGCTCTCTATCTCTTTTGTCATCCAGGGAGCTCTGGCTTTAGTTGCCCTACCTTTCCCCCTCTTGGGCATGTATCTAGACTGTACCTGAACCATCTCCTCTTTAGAGGCCGTCCATTGTTCGATTACAGTTTTGCCTGCCGATCTTTGATTCCGATTTACGCGGGCCAGATCCGTTCTCAACCCACTGAAATTGGCCCTCCTTCAATTAAGTATTTTTACTCTAGATTGCTCCTTGTCCTTTTCCATAACTAATCTAAACCTTATGATACTATGATCACCGTTCCCTAAATGTTCCCCCACTGACACTTGCTCCACTTGACCCACCTCATTCCCCAGAACCAGATCCAGCAATGCCTCCTTCCTCATCGGGCCAGAAACGTACTGATGAAGAAGGTTCTTCTGAACACACTTCAGAATTTTTTCTGGAGGGGGAGAATTGGGATCCATAAGGTCAGGGTTAGAAAAGCATTGTAGGAGGGAGTCAGGACTGAGGTAAAGAGTGCCACAGTCTTGGGGTTCTGGGAAGTTGTTATAATTTGGAATGCACTGCCTGAAGGGGAAGCAGATTCAATACTAACTTTCAAAATGGAATTGAATAAATACTTATAAAGGAAAAATTTGCAGGGCTATAGGAAAAGAGCGGGGGGAGTGGGACTAATTAGTTTGATCTTTCAGAGAGCCGGAGAAGGCATGATGGGCTGAATGGCCTCCTTCTGTGCTGTAAGATTCTATGATTTGATGAAATAGGCCACAGCAACACGGTGCAAAAAGTATTGATCCAAACTGTGAGGGTGTAGGGAGAAGGAAGAGTGTCAGTTATTTACAGTTTTTCCAAATTCATTCTTGGAATGTGGGAGTCGCTGGCGAGGACGGCATTTATTGCCCACCTCTAATTGCCCTTGAGAAGGTGGTGGTGAGCCGCCTTCTTGAACCGCTGCAGTCCGTGTGGTGAAGGTTCTCCTACAGTGCTGTTAGGAGGGGAGTTCCAGGATTTTGACCCAGCGACGATGAAGGAACGGCGATATATTTCCAAGTCGGGATGGTGTGTGACTCGGAGGGGAGCTTGGAGGTGATGGTGTTCCCATGCACCTGCTGCCCTTGTCCTTCAAGATGGTGGTGGTCACGGGTTTGGGAGGTGCTGCTGAAGAAGCCTTGGCAAGTTGCTGCAGTGCATCCTGTAGATGGTACACACTGCAGCTAGGGTGCGCCAGTGGTGGAGGGAGTGGCTGCCAATCATGTACAATTATACTGGCCCTAGGATGTATTGGGTTATGTACAATTATACTGGCCCTGGGATGTATTGGGTTATGTACAATTATACTGGCCCTGGGATGTATTGGGTTATGTACAATTATACTGACCCTGGGATGTATTGGGTTATGTACAATTATACTGGCCCTGGGATGTATTGGGTTATGTACAATTATACTGACCCTGGGATGTATTGGGTTATGTACAGTTCTACTGGCCCTGGGATGTATTGGGTTATGTACAATTATACTGGCCCTGGGATGTATTGGGTTATGTACAATTATACTGGCCCTGGGATGTATTGGGTTATGTACAGTTCTACTGGCCCTGGGATGTATTGGGTTATGTACAGTTCTACTGGCCCTGGGATGTATTGGGTTATGTACAATTATACTGGCCCTGGGATGTATTGGGTTATGTACAATTATACTGGCCCTGGGATGTATTGGGTTATGTACAATTATACTGGCCCTGGGATGTATTGGGTTATGTACAATTATACTGGCCCTGGGATGTATTGGGTTATGTACAGTTCTACTGGCCCTGGGATGTATTGGGTTATGTACAGTTATATTTTGGGCCTTGGATTATTTACAGTTATTTCACGTGGGATTGTGAGCTGATTGTGATGCGGTGTGAGGAGAATTCCTTATTTGGGAGCGTACATTCAGAAGTCGTGTGCCTCGTGGAAATATTATCATCTGCAAATCACTCCTTATTTTGTGCCTTTGCAGAAACTATCGCCCCCAGTAACACACTGGAGAGAACAGCATGAGGATTTCATCAACTCCATCCGATCAGCCAGGCTTGCTACAGATGCTGTAAAAAAGGGACTGCCTCTTCCCCCTCCACCACCTCCCAGTTTCAATCCAGGTGCCTCGCTTTATTCAATCTGTTTTATTAGCTGTTTAATCTTGACGTCTTGGCACAAAATAACCCACAATCTGGATTATTACATTTGGACTGTAAACATACAAGCAGAGCACTCCTTCCAGGTGAAACAGCGATTTACTTGTACTTCTTTCAATTTACTGTACTGTATTTGCTGCTCACAATGCGGTCTCCTCTACATTGGGGAGACCAAACGCAGATTGGGTGATCGCTTTGCTGAACACCTCCGCCCTGTCCGCAAGTGTGACCCTGACCTGCCGGTCGCTTGTCATTTTAATTCCCCGTCCCGCTCCCACTCTGACCTCTCTGTCCTCGGTCTCTTACACGTTTCCAATGAAGCTCAATGGAAGTTCGAGGAACAGCACCTCATCTTTCGATTGGGCACTTTACAACCTTCCGGACTCAACACTGATTTCAATAACTTCAGATCAGAACCACTGCTCCCATTTTTTCAGTCAGCCAGTGCTGGTAATGGTTCTGTTGCTGCCATTTACAGCTACTCCTGGTCAAGCTTTTTGTTTCCTCACCTGTCCCATTCCCACCCTCCTTGCCTTGCACCATCATCCCTTTCGTCATTTAATCACTCTTGTCCTCTACCCTATCACAGACCTTCCCTTTTGTCCTTTTCCCCCCCCCTCCCTCCCCTCCTTTCCCTGGCTCTGAACTCACTTAAAAACTCTTTTAACATCTTCCAGTTCTAATGAAAGGTCTTCGACCTGAAACATTAACTCTGTTTCTTTCTCCACAGATGCTGCCTTACTTGCTGAGCCTCTCTAGCATTTTCTGTTTTCATTTCAGATTTCCAGCATCCGCAGTATTTTGCTTTTGATACAAGTGGAGGACACAGCCAGCACCACAAAACACTTAATCTCCCACAGATTAGCGGGTAGAGACAGCCCCCGCACCCTTTCCTCTGAATCCCCCCAAGGATCTATCCTTGGACCCTTCCTCTTCCTCACCTACATGTTGTCCACTAGCTGCATCATTGGAACACATGGGGCCAGATTCCCGATGTGGGCTGATGACGCCCAGCTCTACCTCTCCCCCTCCTCTCTTGACCACTTCACAGCCTCTGTTGTCAGAGAATTAACCATTTGGAAGACCGAAGCCATTGTCTTCTGTCCCTGCCACAAACTCCGTTCCCTAGCCACAGATTCCATCCCCCTCCCCAGCCACTATCTCAGGTTGAACCGGACTGTTCGCAACCTTGGTGTTCCATTGGCCTTGAGCTGAGTTTCCCACCACATAATCCCCTCCATCACACTTCCACATCCGTAACATCACCCGCCTTTGCTCCTCCCTTCGTCACCTCCAGACTCCACTATTGCAATGTTCTCCTGGCCGGCTTCCCATCCTCCCCTGTCCATAAACTTAAGCTCATCGAAAGCTCTGGCACCCGTATCCTAACCTGCACCAAGCCCCCTGTGCTCGCTGACCTACACTGTCTCCTGATCCAACAACGCCTCAATTTTTAAATTCTCATCCTTATTTTCAAATCCCTCCATGGCCTCGCCCCTCCCTATCTCTGAAACCTCCTCCAGCCCTACAGTCCCCCTCAGAACTTGCCCTTCCTCCGACTCTAGCCTCTTGCGCACTGATGGCTGTGGAATCAGCTGCCTGGGTCCTACACCCTGGAATTCCCTCCCTAAACTTCTCCGCCTCTCTCTCCTCCTTTAAGATGCTCCTTAAAACCCACCTCTTTGACCAAGCTTTTGGTCACCTGTCCTACTAGCTTTTTATGTGGCTCAGCGCCCGTTTCTGTCCGATTACACCTCTGTGAAGTGCCTTGGGACATTTTTCCATGTTAAAGTTGTTGTAGTGGGGGTGGGGTGGGGAGTGAGTGTATCGTGATGCACAAGACATCACAATTATATGGGTCAGGCTAGATGGACCAGTGGGCCTTTTCCTGTCTGTCATTTGTTGGATGTTTGAATGTTCATAGAATGAGATGAATTATTCCACTGTATGATTTCATGTGTTGCGGGGTTTTTAACAGACTGTGGAAGCTGGGGAGGTGACATGATTTTCAGTGAATTGGACATGCTCAGTGCAGTAATTTGTAAATGATGTGCTTTATCAAGCTAAGGGTAGACATTCAGGCTGGAACACACAGTATCTTATGCACTCCAGATTCAGCGGGAATAGATCGGAATATTTTAGTGCCGAATGAAGGGGTCAAGTCAAGAATGTCAGTGGGGATCAGTGGGGTGAGTCAGTGGGGATCAGTTGGGTCGGTCAGTGGGGATCAGTTGGGTCGGGTCAGTGAGGATCAGTGGGGTGAGTCAGTGGGGATCAGTGGGGTGAGTCAGTGGGGATCAGTGGGGTGAGTCAGTGGGGATCAGTGGGGTGAGTCAGTGGGGATCAGTGGGGTGAGTCAGTGGGGATCAGTTGGGTCGGTCAGTGGGGATCAGTTGGGTCGGGTCAGTGAGGATCAGTGGGGTGAGTCAGTGGGGATCAGTTGGGTCGGTCAGTGGGGATCAGTTGGGTCGGTCAGTGGGGATAAGTTGGGTCGGTCAGTGGGGATCATTTGGATCGGTCAGCAGGGATCAGTTGGTTCGGTGTGTGGGGATCAGTGGGATGAGTCAGTGGGGATCAGTGGGATGAGTCAGTGGGGATCAGTTGGGTCGGTCAGTGGGGATCAGTTGGGTCGGTCAGTGGGGATCAGTTGGGATGAATCAGTGGGGATCAGTTGGGAGTGCCAACAGAGTGAGGACTCCCTCTCGCAGTCCAACAGCTCCGCCTAAACCCACCACACTGCTCCTCACACTGTTCTAGGGTACCTGGAAATCAAGACCATTCTCCTGAAATCTCACGCTAGCACTGAGTGGGAGTTCAGAGCTCCATTTTATTTTTATACCCCTTGTTTTGCCCTGCCAGCTTCCTCTCTGTTGGATTTTCACAAGGCGTGCCCAGGCATTAACAAGTTTATCTCCCCTTGCTCTTTTTTGCTAACTACCTTTCACCCTTTAACAATGGAAGTAGCAAAAACATATTGCTGCACATTACTGGGTCAGTTGGTGTTTAGAATTGTTTAGCATCTTAAAGCACTGAAGGAGGCTATTCGGCCCATCGTGCCTGTGCCATGGGATCTTTTACGTCCACCTGAGAGGGCAGACGGAGCCTCGGTTTAACGTCTCATCCAAAAGGCAACATCTCCAACAGTGCAGCACTCCCTCATTCTGCACTGGGAGTGTCAGCCTGGATTTTGTACTTAAGTCTCTGGAGTGGGACTTGAACCCATGACCTTGAGAGCACTACTCACTGTGCCACAGCTAACAATGTAAATAGGTCAGTGTAGAAGGAATTCTAAGTGAACACATTAAGCAGCATGCCGCCAGAGGAAATGAACCCATCGCCGTCTGCCTCTTGTCCAAGTGTAACATCGGAGCTGTATGTGCTATAAGTTCGGTTAAAAGTGTGACATTGTCTAACATTTGGTTGTGTGTGTGTGTGTTTTAACCCACAGATTACATTGAGTGTCCCTACTGCTTCAGACGCTTTAACGACACAGCTGCAGAGCGGCACATAAACTTTTGTAAGACCAACGTCAACCGCAAAGTTGTGGCCAAGCAAATCCCACAGTCTTCTTCCTCTTACCAGCCCAGAGCTCCACCTCCTATGGCACAAGTACAGATGGCCACCAAGCAGATCACAAGCCCAGCCAGAAGTCCTGTTGTGCCGTCCACCTCGCATCAGCCACCGAGCGTCCCTTCGATACAGGCAGCACCACCTGTACATTCACCCCCTCCTGTACGGGCAGCACCGCCTGTACATTCACCACCTCCTGTACGGGCAGCACCGCCTGTACGTTCACCTCCTCCTGTACGGGCAGCACCGCCTGTACGTTCACCTCCTCCTGTACGGGCAGCACCTCCGGTACACTCACCATCATCGGTAAGGTCACCACATCCGGTACTGTCACCACATCTGGTAATCACCACATCTGGTAATCACCACATCTGGTACAATCACCACATCTGGTAATCACCACATCCGGTGCACTCACCATATCCGGTGCACTCACCATATCCGGTGCACTCCACATCTGGTACACTCACCACATCTGGTACCCTCACGATATCCAGTACACTCACCACATCTGGTACAGTCACCACCTCCGAGCAGTCACCACATCTGGTACAGTCACCACCTCTGAGCAGTCATCACATCTGGTACACTCACCATATCCGTTACACTCACCACATCTGGTACAGTCACCACCTCAGAGCAGTCACCACATCCGGTACAGTCACCAGGTCGAAACTCATCCCCTCGTGTCCTGAAGCCGCAGACCCGGGTTAGGATGTGTTTCTACGGGCGCTTGCAGCCCCGGGATTCCTCGCCCCAAGTGGCCGTGGTTCGTATGCGAGCTGGGCTATGCCTCTTGGTGGAGCCCATTCCACCATCACTGGTCCGGCAAGGGGGAAATGAAAGAAATCAGTCAGGGTTTCCTGCTCCCGATCCCTATCCGGTGACTCGTGCTGGGAGTTCACGGGTGTAGGATGAGCGACAGAGGTCAGGTCCGGATCAGTCTGCAACGCCCTTCATGGTAAAATAGCCAACTAGCATTTGTTGTTGAGGCCCACGCACAAGGAATGACCACCTGGGTGAGGTTAGTTTGGGCAGCCAGTTCCCATGGCACCAGAGCTCAGCGAGAGACAACACTTTCAGGAGAGGAGGCTTGATCACTGGGCGAGAAAAATAACTTCCAGTTATCGTATAAGGTGCCAATTCTAGAAAGGATGATCTTGCATTAATGTAGCACCTGTCACATCCTCAGGATGTCCCAAAGCTCAACACAGCCAGAGATACTTTTGAAGTGGAGACACTGTTACTTTGTAGGCCAACATGGCAGCCAATTTGCACACAAGGACCAAATAAGATAATGACCAGATAATCTGTTTTTAGTGATGTTGGTTGAGGGATAAATGTTGGCTAGGACACCGGGGAGAGCTCCCCTGCTCTTCAAATAATGCCAGAGGACGTTTTATGTCCACCTGAGAGGGCAGAGCCTCAGTTTAACTTCTCATCCAGAAAGACAGCACCTCTGACAGTGCAGCACTCCCTCAGTACTGGCACTGGGAGTGTCAGCCTGGATTATGTGCTCAAGTCTCTGGAGTGGGGCGTGAACCTGTGACCTTCTGACTCAGAGGTGAGAGTGTTACTAAATGAACCAGACTAACTGGTACAAATAGGTAAGTTAGTCTTGCTAACCTGCTCATTGGAGCTGGGCTGGCATCTGTACAATCAGTGTTAGCTGTTGTCGAAGCTCTCGCTCAAAATGTTAATGATTTCTTTTTCTTTACCCCACCCCCGGACAAAGACATTAGGTTCTCCATCGAGAGGCAAGCTGACTACAGCTGCCCAAGCTGTCATGGGTATTAGACCAGGTAAAGGCCCAGAGTTCAGTACTTACACTGTGCTGTCAGAATAACCAGTCAGAACTGAGAAGTTCTAACTATCAGGAAAGATTGAGCAGGCTGAGGGGTGACCTAACAGAGGTCTTTAAATTTATGACAGGTTTGATAGGGCAAACCTAGAGAAGATGTTTCCACTTGTGGGGGAGACCAGACCTGGGGGCAATAAATATAAGATAGTCACTAATAAATCCAATGGGGAATTCAGGAGAAACTTCTTTACCCAGAGAGTGGTGAGAATGTGGAACTCGCTCCCACAAGGAGGAGTTGAGGTGAATAGTGTAGATGGATTTAAGGGAAAGCTGAATAAACACATGAGGGAGAAAGGAATAGAAGGATGCGCTGATAGGGTGAGATGAAGTAGGGAGGGAGGAGGCTCGTGTGGAGCATAAACACCGGCACAGACCAGTTGGGCTGAGTGGCCTGTAAATTCTATGTAATTCTATGTAGGTAGTTATGGGATGGTAGCTGGCCCTCCATGTGGTGAAGTCTGACTGCATTTGTTGCTGCCTTTGGGTTTAATTCTGAAATGTATTTCTTGTATATTTTATTTGTTGAAGAATATGATGCTCCTTCCAGCAGCCTGACATCATCAGGTGCCATGAGATCCGGTGCGAGGGGACCTCCTCCTTCAATGCAGCAGTGAGTACACACAATGGGAAAGCCTCCTGGTAATGGGGTTGGGGTTGGGGGAAGGGTCTCTGGAGAACACTGGGCCATCAGTTGGGAGCACACAGCAGAGTGAGAAATGAGAGGGAGAGAGTGGAAGCCTGATATGGGTCAGCGTTGCTGGAAGATGGTCAGTGAGGGAGGTGGCCATGTTAGTTTAACTTTGTTAACAATAAATGGAGGGAGCTCAGGGGGAAAGACCAAGAAACAACAAGAAGACCAAGAGGAGTGAACAGGTTATCGGACCACCAGGTCAGTCCTACCTATGAGTCAAGATTAGTTTAGAGATATCAGACTCCTGGTTTCTGGAATGTAGTGAGATCCGTTCCATGTTTTGTGTTAGATTCACTGTGTCTTATCATTGGAGTGGAGCGATGATAAGACACTGTGTGGATCTAACACAAAACGTGGAGTGGATCAATAAAGAAAGAAAGCCACGCATTAATATAGTGCCTTTCACGACAGCCAGTGAATAACTTTTGAAGTGTAGTCACTGTTGTAATGTAGGAAACGTGGCAGCCAGTTTGCACACAGCAAGATCCCACAAACAACAATGTGATAATAACCAGATAATCCATTTTAATGATGTTGGATGTAGGATATTGGCCAGGACATCCCTGCTCTTCTTCAAAACAGTGCTGTGGGATCTTTTACATCCACCTGAGAGGACAGACGGGGCCTTGGCTTCACGTCTCATCTGAAAGACGGCACCTCTGACAGTGCAGCACTCCCTCAGTACTGCATTGGGAGTGTCACCCTGGTTTACGTGCTCATATCCCTGGAGTGGGACTTGAACCCACAACCTTCTGACTCAGAGACGAGAGTGCTACCCACTGACCCACGGCTGGTACCCTTGGTCCATGATAACACACTGTATGAATCTAACACAAAACGTCGGGTAGATAAACCCACTGTACTGTACAGTATATAAAGAGGCCATTCGGCCCATCATAACTAGGCCAGCTCTTTGCAGGGCCAATTCAAAACTAATGCCCACTGCCCCACTCCTTCCCCACTGACCTATATCTTCCATTGCTGCAAATGTTTATCCTATTGTTTCCCTTTAAAAGACTCAGTGGTCTCTGCCTCAACTTCTCCGTGTGGCAAAGCATTCCGTGCTCTGTGTGCAAAGAAATTTCTCCTAGCCTTTCACATGCCAGCATAGCTCAATTTTAGCTCTCTCGCCTCTGAGCCTGAAGGTTGTGGATTCGAGCCCCACTTCAGGGGAGTGAGCATGTAACCAGGGCTAACGCTTCAGTGCGTTACTGAGGCAGTGCTACATTGCCAGAGGTGCTGTCTTTCGGATGAGAAAACCAAGGTTCAGTCTATCTGTTGAGGAGCGTGTAAAAGATCCCGCAATAAATACGCAAGACCCTGAAAGTGCAAGTGCAGGTAGATAAAGTCACAAGAAAGGCCAATAGAATTTTGTTGAATGTGCTGTAAACTTCTGAGGGACCAACTTGGAATTTGGGCTCGCCAAGTAGCTGTTGTCGATTTTGGAAAACCAGATGGTAACACCATCAGTGAGAGGAGAGCTAAGCCCGTGGTCGGAGGATACAGTGAACAAGTTGCATTGGTGTATTGGGACACTGACTACAATCGGCCATCTCTCTTTCTCCATCTGTTCTTTTCCAGGTCTCGATACATGTAACAGCAGCGTATGAAAAGCGCGATGACCCAGGACACGGCCGTTACTGCCTCTGTGATCTGCAGCGGGTCAGAACCCTGGAGCGGTATTGCAAGTCCCAGAGTCCTTGAGCTGCACCTTGTTGGTCCCCTCACCTCACCGGGCTCTCTCCTCCCCACCTCCAAATATCAGTAAAATTCAGTTCAATTCCATGCATTTTATTTGGTGCAATGGGGAAGGGGGTGGGGGAAGTTAGATATTTGCAACATTTATTTTAAAATTCAAGGTTATATTGCTTCCCCCAGCAAGAACCAGAATGAGCTTTAAACAAGCACGTGTGTGTTTGCATGCATGTCTGTGTCTGTGTGCGTGCCTGTTTAAGTGTGCGTGCGTACATGTGCGTGTATTTGTGCACGTGAGGGCATGTGCCTGTATTTGTGCTTAGGGCCTAGGCTGCTGAAGGCACGGCCGCCAGTGGTGGTGGACTGATTAAAATTGGGGACACGCAAGAGGTCAGAATTGGAGGAGCACAAAGATCTCGGAGGGTTGTAGGTCTGGAGGAGGTTACAGAGATAGGGAGGGGCGAGGCCATGGAGGGATTTGAAAACAAGGATGAGAATTTTAAATTTGAGGGGTTGACGGACTGGGAGCCGATGTAGGTCAGTGAGCACAGGGGTGATGGGTGAGTGGGACTTGGTGCGAGTTAGGATACGGGGCAGCAGAGTTTTGGATGAGCTCAAGTTTATGGAGGGTGGAAGATGGGAGGCCAGCCTGGAGAGCATCGGAATAGTTGAGTCTAGAGGTAACAAAGGCATGGATGAGGGTTTCAGCAGCAGATGAGCTGAGGCAGGGCGGAGACTAGCATTGTTACGGAGGTGGAAGAAGGCGGTCTTGGTGATGGAGAGGATATGGGATCGGCAGCTCAGCTCGACATCAAATAGGACGCCGCGGTTGGGAACGGTCTGGTTCAGACAGTGACCAGGGAGAGGGATGGAGTCGGTGGCGAGGGAACGGAGTTTGTGGCGGGGACCAAAGACAATGGCTTCGGTCTTCCCAATATTTAATTGGAGATCATTTCTGCTCATCCAGTACTGGATGTCGGACAAGCAGCATGACAAAGCAGAGGCAGTGGAAGGGTCGAGGGAGGTGGTGGTGAGGTAGAGATGGGTGTCGTCAGCGTAAATGTGGAACCTGACATTGTGTTTTCGGATGATGTTGCCGAGGGGCAGCATGTAGATGAGAAATAGGAGGGGGGCCAAGGATAGGTAACGGTGCAGGAGTGGGAAGAGAAGCCATTGCAGGTGATTCTCTGGCTACGACTGGATAGATAGGGATGGAACAAAATAATGAGCTGAAATCTATGCACAGAGACAACAGTATCACCTCTCAGTTAAAAATCACACATGAAATTTAATGCACTGTGTAAAAAAAAGTTTATCATTTCCAAAAATATATATTTTCATTCAACAGCGTAAAAAATAATCGTTATCACCTCCACGGTCTAACAATAATTATATTGTGACCAAACTTAATATAAAATGTTTGGGGTCAATTCTATCAAAAATATATACATGTATTTTGAAAGATCAAACCTTACTGCTGATTTGTGTTAACCTCAGTTCTTAAAGGTCACCTCTCTAAGGTAGTTTCGGGCAGAAACAGATAATTTGGGGATCTGTACTGGTCAATCAGAGGAACAGCACTGAGAATAACAGCTATTTGGGAGGAGTGATCAATAATCAGTCTATCTATAGAATAACAGATACCTGGGAGTGAGTTACAGGCTGGAATCTAATCGAGGGGTTCAGGTGGTTTATATATAGAATAATGGATACCCGGGAGTGAGTTACTGGCTGGAATCTAATCGAGGGGTTCAGGTGGTTTATATATAGAATAATGGATACCCGGGAGTGAGTTACAGGCTGGAATCTAATCGAGGGGTTCAGGTGGTTTATATATAGAATAATGGATATCTGGGAGTGAGTTACAGGCTGGAATCTAATCGAGGGGTTCAGGTGGTTTATATATAGAATAATGGATATCTGGGAGTGAGTTACAGGCTGGAATCTAATCGAGGGGTTCAGGTGGTTTATATATAGAATAATGGATATCTGGGAGTGAGTTACAGGCTGGAATCTAATCGAGGGGTTCAGGGGGTTTCTATATAGAATAATGGATACCCGGGAGTGAGTTACAGGCTGGAATCTAATTGAGGGGTTCAGATGGTTTATATATAGAATAATGGATACCCGGGAGTGAGTTACATTGTTCATTTAGTGATGAGCCACAAACCAAAATTAGTTAAAAATCTGACAGTAAGGGAACATCTTGCGAATAGTGACAATAATATGATTGAATTTGATTTTAGGTTTGGAAGTGAGAATGGAGAGTCACAAACCAAGGTTTTAAATTTAAGTAAGAGAAACTGGGCTGAGCGATTAATAGGTAAACCTACAGACAAACAGTGGGAGTATTCGGTCCAGTACAAAACCAGCACATGCCCCTAAAGGCAAAAGCTCCACTTGTGCATTTAACCAACCTTGGTCAACAAAATGAGGTAAGAGTCAGCATCACGCTAAAAGAAAATTGGAAATGAGCTATAAAAACAACAAAAAGGAATCAAAAGAAAATAATAAGATGTGGAAAATGGGAATATGAAATATCAAAGTTAACAGTAAAAGTTTTTATAAATATATTAAGAGAAAGAGGGTGATGAGGGGGGATGTGGACCCATTAAAGACAGATGCAGGTGAGACTATAATGGACAATAAGGAAATGAGATTGTTAAATGAATACTTTGCATCTGTTTTCACTGTAGAGGAAGATGAAAAAAAAGTACAAGGGAACCTAAAAATAAGTCAAGGGAGGAACTTATTGGATTTAATATAAATTTAAAAATGGCAATGGAGAAAATAATGGGACTTAAGATCTCCAGAACATGGTGGTTTCCACCCCAGGCTATTAAACGGAACATTAGTCGTAATTTTCCAAAGCTCTCTTTGTAATTAGCAAATGTCACTCCATTATTAAGAAGGGAGGGAGGCAGAAACCAGACCTGTCAGTTTAACATCAGTTGTGGGGAAGTTACTGGAATCTATCATCAGGGACAGAGTGACTGAGCACTTGGACAAATATCAGCTGATTAAAGAGAGTCAGCGTGGATTTGTGAAGGGTAAGTCATGTCTGACTAATCAACAATAACGACAACTTGCATTCATATAGTGCCTTTAACGTAGTAAAACGTCCCAAGGCGCTTCACAGGAACGTTATCAGACAAAATTTGACACCGAGCCACATAAGGAGATATTAGAACAGGTGACCAAAAGCTTGGTCAAAGAGGCAGGTTTTAAAGAGTGACTTCAAGAAGAGAGAGGTTTAGAGAGGGAATTCCAGAGCTTAGGGCCCAGGCAGCTGAAAGCATAGCCACCAATGGCGGAGTGATGAAAATTAGGAATGCGCAAGAAGCCAGAAATGGAGGAGCGCAGAGATCTCAGTGGGATGTAGGGCTGGAGGAGGTTACAGAGATAGGGAAGGGCGAGGCCATGAAGGGATTTGAAAACAAGGATGAGAATCAAGTTAAATATTTTGAGGAGATCATGGCAGATAAGAGAATGTCTATGGAGGTTGTCTATATGGACTTTCAGAAACCATTTGATGAGATTACACACAGAACCAAATTCAAATTCTCAAACTGTCATGCTGTCTGGATTATTACTCCAGTAACATAACCACTATGCTATCATACCCACCAAGTCTCCAGGCGTACACCCCAACAGAGCATCATCTCAATGGATTCAATGTGAAGCTTTGTAACACCCTCTAAGGTAGGACTCCAGTAACAAACAGCAATTGTTACTAATCTCTGACTTCAATTGCAAATTAAGCCAGAGGTTTTGAAACCACGGTCCACAGATCCGAGGGGTCTCTCCAAAGGGGTCCCAACTAGTCCTCAAGATCATCAGATTTCTGACTCTCTGGCGTAGGTCCATGAGCAATATCTCCATAATTCTGCACTCTCTATCTTTTCTGAATTTGTTGACTCACTAGCACTTTTTTCTTGCTGTATCTTAACAAAAACTTTTTTCTACAGTGTAACCACCGCTTCCCTTTCAGAAGTAAGAGTAGAGGTCTCTTGGCCGGGGGGGGCGGGGGGGGGCAGTGGGGTCCCCTTGTAGTATGTCAGTATTTGCAAGGGGGTCCCCAGGAATGTGTCAGTATTTGCAAGGGGGTCCCCAGGAATGTGTCAATATTTATTGCAAGGGGGTCCCCAGGAATGTGTCAATATTTATTGCAAGGGGGTCCCCAGGAATGTGTCAATATTTATTGCAAGGGGGTCCCCGGGAATGTGTCAATATTTGTACGGGAGTCCCCAGGAATATGTCATTATTTGTAAAGTCACTCGGGAGCGTGTTAATATTTGTAGGGAGCCCCCTGGGAGTGTGTCAATATTTGCAGAAGGTCCCTAGATGGGCGTTAATAGTACCAGAGATTACGTCAGTGTTTGCAGGGGATTTGCTACATAGCAAAGTTACATAGGAACAGGAGGAGGCCATTCAGCCTTTCGAGCCTGTTCCACCATTCAATTAGATCATGGCTGATCTGTACCTCAACTCCATTTACCCGCCTTTGACCCATATCCCTTGATACCCTCACCCAACAAAAAATCTACCAATCTCAGTCCTGAAAGCTCCAATTGGCCTCCAGCTTCCACAGCTTTTTGGGGGAGAGAGTTTCAGATTTCCACTCCCCTTTGTGTGAAGAAGTGCTTCCTGACATCACCCCTGAACGGCCTAGCTCTAATTTTAAGATTGTGGTCCCCTTGTTTTGGATTCCCCCAAAGTTTGAAAACCATCAGATTAGAACATTACAAACAAGTAGGCCTTCAAAAATAAGGATTAGCATATACTGAGAAACAGTTATGTACAAAGTGCTTTCTCCCACTGGTTGTGGAGACTTAATATCTGATGGTAGTAGAAAACAAAGAGATATATATGTATATAAAAAAGTAAAAATGAAATGTATACAACTCTGAGTCTTTCGAATTTGATTCTCCACGTTCTCTACCCTTTCCGGCCATTGTCTGGAGCTTGCTGATGGAGTGGAAGCAGCTGCTCACCCTTGGCTACTGAAATACCTGGTGAAAGCGGGGCAGTGGAGTGGGAGCGAGGGTGGAGGGGAAAGGCGGCGAGACCTGATGAAGTTGGGTCAAGCTCAAACTGACCACCGAAGGTCGCCCGTCCTGTTGCTGCTGCTGCCGCCCGAGGTGGGGAGAAGCCAGTCTGTGCCGAGTCTCCCCTTGACCATACGCCAGCCCCATGTCCCCGTTGGGAGGCTGGCCTTCGCCAGGAGGCCTGGGCAAGAATCCGAGCAAATGGGAGATGTCCATGGGGCTCACGTTCATGGGCTTGGCCACGGCGGTGGCCTCTTTGTGGATGACGGGACTGTCAGTGTTGTCCAAGGAACTCCTCGAAGCTTCCAAATCAACATCTAGGCTGCCTTTACGAGCTGCCGATTGGGATTGGTGCAAGGGTACATCTCCTGGCGGGTCCAGGTTGTAGCCCCTCGTACCGACCTTCATTGGTAGGCCCTTGGTGGGCAGCGGGGTATATGAGGTAGTGTTGAGTTGGTATTGGTGATGTTGGATACAGTGCCTTGTAGGGGGGTGCGGGCGAGAAGAAAGAATTGGGGATGTTGCCTCCATCGAGCCCATCCTCTGCGGGCTGGGCACCACGTGGTGAGGGCTTCCTGGAGGCTGGCCAGACTGCAATGGATGGCTGTAGGGTCCAGTGCTCATGTTGACGTAGTCCTTCTGCTCCGGCTCACCCAGAGGAACAGGCCAAACGGCGCCAAGCTCCTCCTTCAGAGAGATGGGGGAGCCAGCGGTCAAAGACCCTGCTAGCTGGCGAGCCTCCAGCCTCCCTCTCAGCGGCTCCTGGGCGTGGCTCTTTTTGGTGTGCCGCGTCAGGTGATCCTTCCGGCCGAACCGCTGGGCGCAAAATTGGCAGAGGAAGTCCTTGCGCCCGGTGTGGACGACCGTGTGCCGCCTGACGTCCTTGCGGGTGTAGAAGCGCCGCTCACAGCGATCGCAGCCGTGCCTCTTCTCCCTGGAGCCGCTGGCGGGCCTCCCCGCGTGGCCCTTCAGGTGCTCCAGCAGCTG
Source organism: Heptranchias perlo (assembly GCF_035084215.1). Lineage (NCBI taxonomy): Eukaryota > Metazoa > Chordata > Chondrichthyes > Hexanchiformes > Hexanchidae > Heptranchias > Heptranchias perlo. Next base: position 2,788,954 of record NC_090332.1, read on the forward strand.
CTCCGTCCGGCTGAACTCGCGGCCACACACTCCGCAGGTCAGGTCGCCGCTGGTGGCCGCGTGGAGCGCCCGGTGCCGCCTGTAGCCCAGCTTGGTGTTGTATCTCTTGCCGCACTCCTCGCACCTGAGCAGGACCTTGTTGGGGTCGTGGGTCTGGAGGTGGTTCTTCAGGTGGTCCTTCCTGTGGAACATTTTCTCGCAGAACGAGCACCTGTGCGACTTCTGGGGACAGTGAGTGGCCATGTGCCTGGAGGAGCAAGAACACCGAGAAGATTAGCAGGGACCACGAGCTCGCAAACCCCCAGTTAACGAACGTTTGACAAACCTACTGTGAAGGACCAAGGCCCGTAATGAAGAAGACCGTTGGGGAAATTCCCTGATCCCATGCTTCCAGTGGGGAGCCATGCTTGTTGCAGATTAGGTACAACACTACAGCCCTGATTATCTACACCACGTTGTAATCTGATCTTATTGAAACATATAAGATTCTGAGGGGACTCGATAGGGTAGATGCTGAGAGGATGTTACCCCTCATGGGGGAATCTAAAACTAGGGGGCACAGTCTCAGAATAAGGGGTCGCCCGTTTAAGACGGAAATGAGGAGGAATTTCTTCTCCCAGAGGGTCGTGAATCTTTGGAATTCTTTACCCCAAAAAGCTGTGGAGGCTGAGTCATTGAATACATTCAAGGCTGAGTTAGACAAATTTTTGATCAGCAAGGGAGTCAAAGGATATGGGGAAAGGGCGGGAAAGTGGAGTTGAGGTAAAAATCAGATCAGCCATTGAATGGCGGAGCAGGTTCGAGGGGCCGAATGGCCTACTCCTGCTCCTATCTCTCATGGTCTTATGGTCTACTCCCCTCCGGCTTGGCTGCCGGCTGCAATCTGGGAATGTGCCCTTGCGATGGTGACAATGGGACAAGGGAACACGGGTTCAAACTAGTAAAAGGCACATTTAGGACTGATATCAGGAAGTTCTCCTTAGTATAAGACTGATCAACACATGGGATGGACTTCCAAGTACAGTAGTGGAGGCAAAAACCCTGGAATCGTTTAATAGATAGTTTGGTGCTGTGATGGGGGAGCTGTCGGCTGCGGTGAGCCAAATGTACTGCTTCTGTGCTGTGACATACTACGATACTATGTACGCTAAAATGAGCCAAATGGCCTTCCTCATTAGTACCCATCTGTCTTGTGATACGATCAAGATAGAAAAGAATAGGACAAAAGACAAGGCTAATCAAGAACGAGTGATGAGGAGACTCCAGCATGGGTCTTAAAAGCCTGTAGATCGTAGGAAGAGACTGGGGGAGTTCCACAATTTGGAACTGCTAAATTAGCCCAGGAGATATCTGTACACTTACTGCTGTCTCAGTTGCCTTCTTGTTATCAAATTGTCGCCTTGGAGCGAGGAAAAGCAATTCACCCTATCAAGGGAGAAGGATAGATTCACAATAAAGGTGCAAGCCTCGATCAGAAATGCCACGTACTTTCAACATTATGGGGGTGATTTTAAACCCCACGAACGGGTGGGTTGGGGGCGGGTGGGAGTTGAAAATAGTTGTTTTTTTGGGTCGCGACCGCAACCCGGCTTTATTCCAGGTTTAACGTCGGTGTGTAAAAGTACAGGCTTCCCACTGGGAATGCAAAGTCCAAACATTTTGCGGTCGCGACCCAAAAAAAAACTATTTTCAACTCCCAACCCCCCCGCCCCTGAACCCACCCGTTCTTGGGGTTTAAAATCACCCCCAATGTGTTTCATGTCAGAGTCTCTGCATTCCTGGTTTAATTTCAATCTCCAATCACCTGATTAAACCCTTTCCAGCACCACGACAGCAGACATTTCGGCAGCAGCTCGCCTGGTGAATGACGGTCAAATCCCAGGGCAGTGATAATCTGAACAGGGTCATTAAAGCGAGAGAAAATGCTGGGATTGCACAGCAGGTCAGTCGGCATCTGGAAAGTTCCAGGGTTTTGGCTGGGACCCCTTCTCCGAATGAAGGGTCCCCACCTGATGTGATAGCCTTTCCCTTTTAGATGTTGGTGGACCCGCTGCTTATTTCCGGTTCCATTCCATACCAGAGATGCTCGATGACAACAAGGTTAACAAAATATTTTCAAAATACACACTCCTATTTTGCCACAAAAACAATGGGAATTAGCCAATCGGCAAATTGGTCCAGGTGATTAGTGAATCTTAAATATCAAACAACTTGCATTTATATAAGTTGACCAGCTGTTTCACCGTGTCCAGAACAGTAGAACCCGAGGTCACGGCCTGCGTTTGAAGGGGTTAAATTCAAAACTAATTTGCGGAAACAATATTTCGGTGAGTGAGTGGTCAATCTATGGAACAGGCTCCCTGGGGAGAGGGTGGGAACAGATAGTGTTGATTCATTTAAATGCAAATTAGATTGATATTTTTCAGAAAATAACATTTTGGGATACAGTATACGAGTAATTTGAGTCATGACACATGGTGAGTGTAACACGCTCGGGAGGAACAGGTGACTTTGGACCTCTGGTTCCCAAAGCTCTCCACCACTGGGGGTTTTCCTCGCCTCATGTCTGGGTCTGTTGTAGACTCATTGATAGAGATTGAATACTGCGATTAGTCAACAACTCCATTATCTTTATAAAATGCGACTATCAGGATGGTAGAAGGCGAACTAGATGGACTTTGCTCTATTTACGTAAAGCAATCCCTATGTTCTTATAGCACCTTTAATGTACAAAAACACCCCAAGGCCATTCACAGAGCCAAAGAAGGAGACATTAAGACCAAAAGTTTGGTCAAAGAGGTGGATCTAACAGGAGGAGAGGGAGATGAAGAGGCAGAGAGGTTTAGGGAGGGAATTCCAGAGCATGGGATCTTTACCTTATCAGTTTATATTTGGAGATAAATGCTTTGGTGCAGCCATGTTGTGAGCAGGTATAAGGACGTTCTCCGATGTGCGAGTAGGAGTGAGCCGTCAGTTTGTCCACGCTGATGAAGATCTTCCCGCAAAGTGGACAGGAGAACATCTCCTGCGGCTCGGCCTCTCGTCCCTCCCTCCTCACGGCCAAGGCCTGGCCGCCTCGTGGCGGGGTCCTGGGCCTGGCCTCCCGGCCGAACTGACCCTCGGGTCCTGAGCAGTCCGGCGACAGGCAGGCGGAGCCGCGCAGGGCCCCCGTACGCCGAGCCACCGTCGTTCCGGAGCCCTGCCCGCGGACCCTCCCCCGGCCCATCCCCTTGGCCTCGGCAGGAGTTCGGATGCTCAGGACGGGCCCCGAATCCCAGTGGCCGCACGGGTGGGACTCCAGCAAGCTGAAGGTGCTGAAGACGTTACAGCAACTGGAGCATTTCCAGCGGTCGGCAGTCTCCGTCTGCAAGAGAAAGAGGAAACATCACTTTAATTTAAAATCAGAGAATCACACAGCACAGAGAGAGGCCATTCAGCCCATCGTGCCTGTGCTGGCTCTTTGAAAGAGCTATCCAATTAGTCCCACTCCCCTGCTTTTTCCCCATAGCCCCGCAAAGCTTTCCCCTTCAAGTATTTATCCAATTCCCTTTTGAAAGTTATTATTGAATCTGCTTCCACCGCCCTTTCAGGCAGTGCATTCCAGATCATAACAACTCACTGCGTAAAAAAATATTCTCCTCATCTTCCCCCTGGTTCTTTTGCCAATTACCTTAAATCTGTGCCCTCCGGTTACCGACCCTCCTGCCACTGGAAACAGTTTCTCCCTATCCACTCTAACAGTTTCCCATCCCAGATATCGTCCTGATGAATCTATGAACCTTTCGGAGAGGGTGAGGAAAAGTTATAGAAGCAAATAAAAGGTACTGTTGAAACTATTTGCTGTCCTCTCTTACATCTGTGTCTTACCGTGCTGTGCTTCCCGAACCCAAGTAGCTGAGGACAATTGTAAAGAAAGAAAAGCTTCTATTTATGTAGTGTCTTATCACATCTCATAAGAAATGTCTCCAAGCTCTTCACATCAAATGAATTTGCTTTGAGGTGCAATGACTGTTCTTATATAGATAAACAAGGCCCACAGCAAAGTCCCACCGACAGCAATGAATGAGCTGGTGCTGGGTGAGGGAGTATCGTTGGTTCAGGGTCTCTGCACCCTTTAAATAGTTACCGGTGGACCTTAGCTGTTCACCTCAACCACCAGAACAGGCAAATGACCTGCTACAGACGGAGAATTGAACTTGAGGTTGAGGGGTGAGTTGATTGAGGGTTTTAGGGTTTTGAAAGGAATTGATCGGGTAGTTAGAGAGAAACTTTTTCTGCCGGTGGGGGAATCTAAGACAAGGGGACATAACCTTAAAATCAGAGCCAGGTCATTCAGGAGAGAAGTTCGGAAACACTTCTTCACACAAAGGGTGGTAGAAGTGTGGAACTCTCTCCCACAAAAAGCAGTAGATGCTAGCTCAATCAATAATTTTAAATCTGAGATTGGTAGATTTTTGCTAGCCGAGGGTATTGAGGGATATGGAGCTAAGGCGCGTGTATGGTCAGGATACAGATCGGCCATGATCTCATTGAATAGCGGGACAGGCTCGATGGGTTGAATGGTCTACTCCTGTTCCTATGTTGAGATGGAGTCTCTAGCTCTGAGCTATTGGGACAGTTAGAGTGGTTTACTCAATCCTCAGGCAACGTGACTTCATCCAAATGAACCATCTCTGAGCGACAAGGGATGAGACTTACTGCAGTGGCAGTGGGGGACATGTAGATCCCAGGCTCCTCTTTGATAAGCACTGAAGGGGCTTCCATGAATGTGGCGTAATCTGCTGCGTACCAGACTTTCAGCTCCACGTGTGGCTCGATGCTCTGCAGAGGACACCATTATTAGCATCTACATAGATAACTCATCGTGCTATGGCACCTGCCCATCATATAACACCACTCCGTGACTCCTCACCACTACATGACCCCTCACTGCTCTGCGAAGCCTCAACACTGTGTGACAGAAAGACAGCACCTCCAGACAGTGCAGCACTCCCTCAGTACGGGCACTGGGAGTGTCAGCTTAGATTTTGTGCTCAAGTCTCTGGAGTGGGACTCGAACCCACAACCTTCTAACTCAGAGGTGAGAGTGCTGCCCACTGAGCCATGGCTGACATCAGCCCTGACAGGCTGAAAGGCTTGGGGAAATGGCAGGGTGGCTGTTGAAGGATAAAACACAGGCTTCCATTGGAGCCGTGCTCTGATAGCACCGGTTATCAGAGCCTGCCCTTGTTTGGAAGAACCTTCCCGTTTCAATGATAAGCTGGAGCATGCCGATTTTTTCCTGCGTCATTAACAGTGAATGAAATTGAGGGAACGTATGGCTTTGAAATGCGAGGTTGCCGTGGAGGCAACCCGGTCGACGGATCATTACACTTTGGCGGAAAAAACACTCGTTTCCCCTCCCCCACCCCACCCCCGCTTTGCTGGTCGTGACTCCTTCCCAGTAGAGCCCCTACCTTTACCGTTGTGAAGTATACTTCTCCCCGGTGCTGGTAGGCCACAAGGGTCTGCTCCTCCAGGTTCCTCGCAGGCCGCACAAACATCATCCAGTTACCGCACTCTTCATCCGGAGTGTCCAGGAAATACTTTCCCCCGTCCTTTAAGACCTGAGGAGACAGACAGCGTGCACATGGAACAATGTACAGCAGACACAGGACACTGCCCTCCCTCTAGTGCCATAATCAAAGGACCTTCACAGGAACAGGAGGAGGCCATTCAGCCCCACCGAACCTGTTCCCCCATTCAATCAGATCACGGTTGATCTGTATCTTAACTCCATTTACCCGCCTTGGTTCCGTAACCCCTAATACCCTTACCCAACAAAAATCTATCAATCTCAGTTTTTAAATTTTCAATTGACCCCCCAGCCTCAACAGCTTTTTGGGGGAGAGAGTTCCAGATTTCCACTCCCCTTTGTGTGATGAAATGCTTCCTGACATCACCCCTGAACGGCCGAGCTCTAATTTTAAGGTTCTGCCCCCTTGTTCTGAACTCCCCCCCACCACAGGAAATAGTTTCTCTCTATTTACCCTATCAAATCCTTTAATCAAATTCAGAGGTCTTCAGAAACGCTGACTGATTTGTTGGAGAGCTTAAAAACATCACCTGCCCTCTGGAGCTCAAATTATCTTCTCCGCTAGTTGGGCTGAAAGTCAGTCCCCAATACAAGGAAGTGGCTTTAAAAAAAAGGGGGGAAACTGGGGATATAACACATTTGTGCTTCTGTCAGCCAATGGGCAGCCAACTTGTCTGCTCCCAAACCCTCGACCAACAAAATGGCGGTCAGGATATGGGTGAAAGCTTTGATTCTTTATCTGGTTTTCTCTCATTCCCTGTGGGTGAAGTACCCAGGAACTGTTTGGCATCTCCTCATAGTCAATAGTTCAGATCAATACGGCAGAGAGGGGTTTCCTGTGTAAACCCTCGCCCTGCTCCTCTATAAAGATTGATGCAGTAGCACTGCCTGAAGGATACCTGAAGACCCAATTGTTCAATTGCAAGTCAGGACTGTGATAGGTGCAGCTGCAACAACAGTCAACAACCTCGACCCCGTCCACCAGCTTAAACATCCATTCCCTCCACTCTGACTGCAGTGTGTTCTATCCACAGGATGCAATGCAACATCTCGCCAAGGCTTCTTCGACAGCACCTCCCAAACCCACAACCTCCACCACCGAGAAGGACAAGGGCAGTAGGTGCATGGGAACACTATCAAGTTCCCCTCCAAGTCACACACCATCCCGACTTGGACATATATCGGCCGTTCCTTCATCGTCGCTGGGTCAAAATCCTGGAGCTCCCTCCCAAATAGCACTGTGGGAGAACCTTCACCACACGGACTGCAGCGGTTCAAGAAGGCGGCTCACCACCACCTTCTCAAGGGGCAACTAGGAATGAGCAATAAAATGCCGGCCTTGTCCATAACCCGAGAATAAATGTTTTTAAAAACATGGGTGTCCAGTAGAGGGAGCCAAGCCCTGGACGTTCTGCTCTGGTGCACTCGGTAAGCTCCAGGCTGCTGAGTGTGGGTTCAACAAGATAGAAGTAGCTGCTGAATTAAGGACATGATGTGGAGAAGCCGGTGATGGACCTGGTGTTGTAAGACTCCTTGAATTAAGGACAGGCACAGGAGAGGGAGGGAGAAAGCTGAGGGTGATGGAACGCCACAGCTTTTTTTTTAAATTACAAGTTTAAAGGTTCTGGAAACCATTCGCTCCCCATGAGAAAACATGAACCCAGCTCCAAACTCAACACCACAGAGAGTGAGGAGAGCGAGCAGATCTGGAGACTTGGGTCACTTGCCCATTGGAAACACTCTTTTACAGAGTGCTTTGTAATTTGAATGCATTCATAAATCGTAAGATGGATACAGATGGGAAAGGCCATTCGGCCCCACCCTAGCTGTTCCACCCAGAGAGAACATACAGCCTTCCACTTAGCATCGCTAGGGTTGCCAACTCTGGTTGGACATATTCCTGGAGGTTTCATCACATGACCTCCCGCCTCCAGCCGCCCCACCTGATCAAACCGCCTTTTGTTGCCCCCCATCTCCAATGTTTTTACAACTAATAAATAAGTGTTTTTCTCCCGGGATGTTCGCAGCAGCGTCTGGGAGATTAACCTTTAATTCCTGGAGGCTCCAGGACAGTCCGGGAGGGTTGGCAACCGTAAGCATCCCGCTGGTTCTCAAACGACTCCAGGGATTTGGCCTCCACTGCCTGGATATCCGTCACTAAATACGACAGGCCCGAGAGAGGCCGTCGGTGTGCCCGGGATTTACCCGGGAAATGGTCCCTAATACAATCTCATTACAGGGGCTGATAAACAGCCCCTCCTTCTCGGGCCTTACCTGTAACACAAGCCTGCTGTCATCGTAGTCGGTGAGTCTGGTTGAGAGCTGGCCCACATACGGTCCAAACTGGGTCCTCTTCTGTATGATCTTCTTGGCAAATACTCCCAGGACTGTAAGGGGACATCAAATGACGGGTGGGGGTTGGGGTCAGTTACTGAAGGGCAGCGTGGAATTACACTATTGTATTTCAGCTGTCTCTTTCAACAGGTACTAAAACTGCCCCAACCTATCGCCCAACTGTTCTCCCGTTGGTCAGTGACAATTGGTTAGCACCAAGTCTCCATCCCCTCCCCAGTAGAACCCCTCCCCTCACTCCCAGCCCATTCTCTGCCGTAACTGTCTCCGTGGCCATTCTCACACAACCCACCGCTCCCTCTTCACGTTCTCCGTCGTGATCTGCCTTTTCCTCTCCTGCCGACCTCCAAATCCTTCTCCCCACCTTCCCCGCAGTGTAGCCTCCCCGTATTCTCTCTCTATCCTTTCGGCATCATGTAGCCCCTCTGTCCTTTCCCCGTTCCCCACTTTGTAACCTCTTACATCTTTCTGCCGTGTCCTTACTGTGTGCAGCTATGTCCTTTTCCCCTCCTTCCCTGTCCTCTGGTTTCCATTCAACCACCTGAACCTGTAACAGATATTGCTAGAAACGAGGGCTGCGTGGCCCAGTTAGCCTACAGGGCACTCACCCTGCTTGTTCCCAGCACGCATCTCCAGCACACGGAGGGCAAGGTAATGAGGGAGGGTCAGACGGGCACGGCTGGGAATGGCCCTGTCCTTCACCTTGATGAGTGGCCCATGTATCCTGCACTCCCCAGGGAGGCTTTTGTTGCAGTCCTCGCACCCTACAACAACAACAACTTGCATTTATATAGCGCCTTTAACATAGTAAAACATCCCAAGGTGTTTCACAGGAGCGATTATCAAGCAACATTTGACACTGAACCACATAAGGAGACATTAGGACAGGTGACTAAAAGCTTGGTCAAAGAGGTAGGTTTTAAGGAGCGTCTTAAAAGGAGGAGAGAGAGGCGGAGAGGTTTAGGGAGGGAATTCCAGAGCTTAGGGCCCAGGCCAGCTGAAGGCACGGCCGCCAATCGTGGTGTGATGAAAATCGGGGATGTGCAAGAGGCCAGAATTGGAGGAGCGCAGAGATCTCGGAGGGTTGTAGGGGCTGGAGGAGGTTACAGAGATAGGGAGGGGCGAGGCCATGGAGGGATTTCAACACAAGGGTGAGAATTTTAAAATCGAGGCATTGGTGGACCCGGAGCCGATGTAGTTCATCGAGCACAGGGGTGATGGGAGAATCATACAAAATTTAAGGCACAGAAGGAGGCCATTCGGCCCATCGTGTCCGTGCCAGCCGAAAATGAGCCACCCAGCCTAATCCCACTTTCCAGCACTTGGCCCGTAGCCCTGTGGGTTACAGCACTTCAGGTGCACATCCAGGTACTTTTCAAATGAGTTGAGGGTTTCTGCCTCTACCTCCCTCTCAGGCAGTGAGTTCCAGACCCCCACCACCCTCTGGGTGAAAAAAATTTCCCTCAGCTCCCCTCTAATCCTTCTACCAATCACTTTAAATCTATGCCCCCTGGTTATTGACCTCTCTGCTAAGGGAAATAGGTCCTTCCTATTCACTCTATCTTGGCCCCTCATAATTTTATACACCTCAATTAAATCTCCCCTCAGCCTCCTCTGTTCCAAAGAGAACAACCCCAGCCTATCCAATCTTTCCTCATAGCTAAAATTCTCCAGTCCTGGCAACATCCTCGTAAATCTCTCTACCCTCTCTAGTGCAATTATATCCTTCCTGTAATGACCAGAACTGTACACAGTACTCAAGCTGTGGCCTAACTAGTGTTTTAGACAGTTCCAGCATAACCTCCCTGCTCTTATATGCAATGCCTCGGCTAATAAAGGAAAGTATTCCATATGCCTTAACCACCTTATCTACCTGTCCTGCTACCTTCAGGGATCTGTGGACATGCACTCCAAGGTCCCTCACTTCCTCTACACCTCTCAGTATCCTCCCATTTATTGTGTATTCCCTTGCCTTGTTTGCCCTCCCCAAATGCATTACCTCACACTTCTCCAGATTGAATTCCATTTGCCACATTTCTGCCCACCCGACCAGTCCATTGATATCTTCCTGCAGTCTACAGCTTTCCTCCTCACTATCAACCACATGGCTAATTTTTGTATCATCTGCAAACTTCTTAATCATGCCCCCTACATTTAAGTCCAAATGATTAATATAAATCTCAAAAAGCAAGGGACCTAGTAAATAGCCTTCCAGTCACAAAAACACCCGTCGACCATTACTCTTTGCTTCCTGTCACTAAGCCAATTTTGGATCCAACTTGCCACTCTCCCTTGGATCCCATGGGCTTTTACTTTTTTGACCAGTCTGCCATGTGGGTCCTTGTCAAAAGCCTTGCTAAAATCCATGTAGACTACATCAATTGCGCTACCTTCATCGACCCTCCTTGTTACCTCCTCAAAAAATTCAACCAAGTTAGTCAGACACGACCTTCCCTTAACAAATCCATGCTGACTATCCTTGATTACTCCGTGCCTTTCTAAGTGACGGTTTATCCTGTCCCTTAGAATTGTTTCCAATAATTTGCCCACCACCGAGGTTACACTGACTGGCCTATAATTACTCGGTCTGTCCCTCACTCCCTTTTTAAACAATGGTACAACGTTAGCAGTCCTCCAATCCTCCAGCACCACGCCTGTATCCAGTGAGGATTGGAAAATGATGGTCAGAGCCTCCGCTATTTCCTCCCTTGCTTCTTTTAACAGCCTGGGATACATTTCATCCGGCCCTGGTGATTTATCTACTTTCAAAGATGCTAATCCCCTTAATACTTCCTCTCTCACTATGTTTATCCCATCCAATATTTCACACTTCTCCTCTTTAACTACAATCTCTGCATCGTCCCTCTCTTTTGTGAAGACAGGCGCAAAGTATTCATTAAGAATCATACCCACACATAGGTTACCTTTTTGGTCTCTAATAGGCCCTACTCTTTCCTCAGTTATCCTCTTGCTCTTAATGTATTTATAAAACATCTTTGGGTTTTCCTTGATTTTACTTGCCAATATTTTTTCTTGCCCTCTCTTTGCTTTCCTAACTTCCTGTTTAATTTCACCCCTGCACTTTCTATACTCCTCTAGGCTTTCTGTAGTATTGAGTTCTCGGTGTCTGACATAAGCTTCCCTTTTCTGCCTTGTCTTACCCTGTAAGCTTCTTAACATCCAGGGGGCTCTAGATTTGGGAGACCCACCCTTTTTCTTTGTGGGAACATATTTTCTCTGAACCCTCACTATCTCTCCCTAGAATGCCTCCCACTGTTCTGACACTGATTTACCTTCAAGTAGCTGTTTCCAGTCCACTTTTGCTAAATCACATCTCAGCTTAGTAAAATTGGCCTTTCCCCAGTTGAGAACTTTTACTCCTGTTCTATCTTTGTCCTTTTCTATAACTATGCTAAATCTAACTGAATTATGATCACTATCAGCAAAATGCTCTCCCACTGATACTCCTTCCACCTGCCCAGCTTCATTCCCTAAAACTAAATCCAGAAATGCCCCTTTTCTTATTGGGCTTGCTCCGTACTGGCTAAAAAAGTTCTCCTGAATCCAATTAAGAATTTTGCTCCCTCTATACTCTTCACACTGTCTATGTCCCAGTTAATATTAGGGAAGTTGAACTCCCTTACTATTACTGGCCTATTAGTTTTGCACTTCTCAGAAACTTGCCTACATATTTGCTCTTGTATCTCTGTCTGACTGGGGGTCTATAGTACACTCCCAGCAGTGTGATTGCCCCTTTTTTGTTCCTTGGCTCAACCCATATGGCCTCATTTGATGATCCTTCTAACATATCATCCCCCCTCACGGCTGTAATTGTTTCTTTAACCAAAATTGCCACCCCCTCCTTTTTTATCCCCCTCTCTATCTCGTCTGAAAACCCTGTAACCTGGAACGTTGAGCTGCCATTCCTGCCCCTCTTTAAGCCATGTTTCAGTAATAGCTCAGATATCGTACTTCCACGTGTCTATCTGTGCCCTCAGCTGATCTGCCTTATTCACTATACTCCTTCCATTGAGGTAAATACCATTGAGCACTGCCAAACTCCCTAGCTCTTTATTTTCTAACCTTTGTTTCCTCTGCCTTCCTAAGTCACTTACTAATTTTCTGCCTTCTATTTCCAGTTCTGATTCTGTCCCATCTGAATCTACGCTCAGGTTCTCATCCCCCTGCCGAGCTAGTTTAAACCCTCCCCAACAGCACTAGCAAACCTCCCCACGAGGATATCGGTCCCGGCTTTGCTGAAGTGCAACCCGTCCGGCCTGTACAGGTCCCACCTCCCCCAGAACCGGTCCCAATGCCCCAGGAATCTAAAGCCCTCCCTCCTGGACCATCTCTCCAGCCAGGCACTCATCTGCTCTATCCTCCTATTTCTATCCTCACTAGCGCGTGGCACCGCAGGAGAACGGGACTTTGGTGCGAGGAGTAGGAGACGGAATACACATTGTACCTCAGTGACAACTCATGTGACAAGCACCAGCCAATAGGATCGGCAGTGGCCAACATCGCCATCTTATTACCAATGGCGATTGGCATTCTGAACTCTCAAAGCACCAGTTACAAACATACGATAAAATGACAGACAGGAGAAGACTGACCGGTCTATCTAACCTGTCCCATATGGTTGTGATGCCCAATGGATCACGATACAGACAATGCCTACCCGCCCAGTAATCTCCTGGGAGAGGCGAGAAACCAGATTAACACCCAGGCCAATTCGGGGGGTGGGGGGGATCTGTAACGTTCCTCTAAGACCCTTTTATGCATTCGAAACCAGTCGAGGGGACCGCACTGCCCCTGATTTATATTACAGGTGACCAGGTGATCTCCACCCCAGCCAGAAACGGATCCAGCTCTCTCTTGAAGGAACTCAGCGAATCGGCATTCACCGCACGAGCCGCAGGCTGGTCCACAGGCCCACTATTCTCTGGGAAAAGAAGAAGCGCCCAACATCTAACCTCGTTCTGCCTTTACATAACTTGAGGTTGTGATGTTGTAATGTTCTAGGTGAACAAGAGAGCTTCCAAGGGTTCCTGTTATCTGAGAAAAAAAAAGGTGTAGCAAGAAATATATTTTGTACAAGACCTTTGGCAGCACTGTTGGGGCATTGTGCTATACAGGCCCGTGGACTGATTTGCATAAGCTTGCTGTTGAATACCTCGATAAACTGATGCGATGCATCAACTCCTCGAGGAATCCTAATTCCACTGCGAGAGAAAGTGCAAGAAAGAAAAAAAAAGAATGAACTTGCATTTATATAGCGCCTTTCACAAGCTCAGGACGTCCCAAAGCCCATTACAGCCAATTAATTACTTTTTGAAGTGTGGTCACTGTTGTAATGCAGGAAACGTGGCAGCCAATTTGCGCACAGCAAGATCCCACAAACAGTAATGTGATAATGACTAGATAATCTGTTTTTAGTGATGTTAGTTGAGGGCTAAATGTTGGCCAGGACATGGGGAGAATTCTCCTGCTCTTCCTCGAAATAGCGCCATGCGATCTTTTACATCCACCGGAGAGGGCAGATGGGGCTCGGTTTAACATCTCATCCAAAAGATGGCACCTCGGACAGTGCAGCACTCCCTCAGTACTGCACTGGAGAATCAGCCTAGATTTTGTGCTCAAGTCTCTGGAGTGGGACTCGAACCCACGACCTTCCAACTCAGAGGCAAGAGTGCCACCCACCCGAGCCAGAGCTCACACAGTGGATTAAGAAAGAGGCAAAGGCTGGGAGAGTGGAGGAACTGAGGAGCGTGGGAGCAGTTATTGTCCTACGGTGAAATGGCTAACTTCAAATTTGTGTGAACTTGACCAAATTAAAAAAACGTTTGTCTTTAGAGAAACACACGATGCCTTCAATGGATCAGATCCAGGTTCAGTTGGGAAAGACTAAAAAGGTCAAATAAATAGTAGGATGTTGGTCCAAAATTGGCAAGGCTAAAAGGGAAGGCAATATAGTTTTGGATTGTGTTGGTTGGGCAATTTAGAACACAAAGACTATAAAAAGCTTTGCTACAGCTGCCCTTGTGTCCACACATGTGGTGGGAATATCTTTGCCCTGGGCTTGACTTCAATGGAAAAATAATGAGGCAGGGTGCAAAGGGGGCGGGGTGCAAAGGGGGCGGGGTGCAAAGGGGGCGGGGTGCAAAACGGGCAGGGTGCAAAGGGGGCGGGGTGCAAAACGGGCGGGGTGCAAAGGGGGCGATTCACTAGCGCCCATTTTGCACCAATGACA